>NW_004443447.1:253542-291108 GCF_000184155.1 Fragaria vesca subsp. vesca
TTCTCAGTCTCTAATAATTGCTTATCAGTTGTTTGTTTGTATGGAATTCTTAAGAAAGCTTTATGTGCATCGTTGGCAGTACTGTTAATTCTTATCTCTTTGTTTAGAGTTTTCGGAACAAAGACAAAGATCAATATTAGTGAATTTTGCCTTATCTGATAGATCATCGATGGAATATTACCATGCTCCAACTTGATAGCTAGGCCGTACTCCCAACCATAAAAGTCTTCATGGAAATTATGTAATTCAACTATATGTCATGCTCATAATTAAGCAGTATTCAAGGTTGGAAATTGATCAAAGTGCATGTGCATTTTAGGAAGGAGACTGGTCTTTGAAAAGAAGAGAGACCAAAAGAGAATTGAAGATCCCTGATGTATCTGGTATCATCTATGGTTTGCGCCTATATTACATGATTCTTGACTCTTTGTGCATTTGCACCCTATAGAAGAGCCAAATAGTGGATTATTGAATTTATGATTCCTGTAATTGAAGGCTCATCTGTTGCTTTCACATGCCATGTCTTACATTGATTAGAGCCTCATGTGATACATTATTTGAATAAAATCTGTATATCAATTTCACCACAGAATACCAGCTTCCAAGATTACAAACATTGCTGCTCAACATGGTATTGCCTTGGTTTCCCTAGCTATAGAAAACTAGCAAACAACCGAGGCTACAACCAGATTCTTTCTGACTAAGCTGCATGCAACATGGTGAACAAGTAGGATAGTTTTTGTTCTTCTTTAATTTGTATGGATTTTGACGGCTTAGAATGAAGTCCTTTCACTGAAATGGTGTCAGCAGAACTCAGATTTGCAATATTAACATGTGTTGCATATATTGACTCTATTATTTGTAACAAGAGTTCAAATAGATCCAAATTCAGTGCAATGCAACTTACAATACAATTATACCTCTGTTATATATGGAGCTCACTTCAAACATACGGACTTCCATACCTTTGTATATACTTCTACATAACAGTTCTTTTCACATATATTGTCAACAAACGATCTCAACCCGCAGCAACACGCGGGGGATTTACCTAGTATAAAAGAAAATATGATTTGGAAATATATTGGTAGTCTAAAATATAATCAAAACCAAAATCCTAGTTAGAGAAGAAAACACACAAGCAATTCAATAAATAAACCTAATTAAAATTGAGATCATTACACTATTGAGATCATTACACTTAACCTGATTCGAGGAGACCTCACTTGATTGGCGAGTTGGTATTCATCAGGCTTATGTCTAAAGTTGTGAGTGGACTTTTGTTTTAAATAATATGCGTGTAATGGTTTGTTGTTGAACAATTTCTTTTGTTGGAGCATTTAACGTCATTTTAATTTGACGATTTTATTTCTTTTGGAGAGTTACCGAAAATTGGATTTTTCGGTGAATATAAATATGTATTTATGAGGAGAGTATGTATATAAATGCTAGCTAGCCATATGTGTCTGTGCACTTTAATGGCATAGTATATAACCGCATTATAGTGTGACGCGAGCGTTAGACGCGAGCGTAGTAGCCCTATATGAGTGTTTAATTCATATAGGGGGTATGGGCACATATTTATACACTCGTCTGTCCACCTTAATGGCGTAGTGTATCACCGCATTATGGGGTGACGTGAGCGTTAGACGCGAGCGTAGTAACCTTGTATGAATTTCTATTTTTCATATTTTTTTATAAGAATTCATACAAGGAGTATGGACGTTTGTAAATACATACATATATTTTAGAGCTTGAGAGGCTCGATATTTTATGAGTTGAAAGTTTTATCGCTTGAGGCATGCATTCGCTTTTCCTTGGAAATTTAATTTGGGAAAGCATAAAGATTTTTATTGCTCGTTTCTTTTAAATTTACTTTTGTCCACTCACTCTAACGTTTTCAAATGTTTTCCCCTGGGCACTTCGTTTTAAAAATGCCCAGTTTGCAGAATTGCATAGTTGAGGTCGGGCGTACATAGAGACGAGACATAGTCAATAGTATAGCTTCCGCTCCTATTTATATTTCTAGTTCTTTTCTCCTCTAATAGAGTTGCTCTGAACCTGTGAGTGTTGGTTATGGGATTTTTGTTAGATTAGTAAATATAAATTGGGAGATGTTGTGATTTGTGGGGAGTACGAAGGCTCCAGGAGTTTATAAGGTTGGAGTTGAAACTTTTAGAAGTGTTTGCAGGTGTTTTAGTTAGGAAGGGTTATCCATTTTCAATGGAGGTTATGGCGATTTTTCGGTAAAATTTCCTTAGAGGTAGACCCTGCATGATTTACTTCGGGTTTCAGGATGAAATTTAGGGTGGGTCCTGACAGTTGGTATCAGAGCATTAGGTTATTCGATTCCTTTCTCTTTTTAGTACTACCTCATATTCTTGGTCATGTTTAGTGTCTATAGAGTGATGGGCCGACCGCGGCGGATCCATTAGCACTATATGCTTTAGACACTATGTGTTGATTAGGTTTGTGATGTAGTTGTTCCTATCTATTTATGGACAGTATTATGCCATAAATGTCTATATCTTCAAGACTATGCCTCCGTACGCCGACCACTTAAGTGATCATCCTGCTTTGATTAAGGAAAGAGGTGTTTGGGTTATGCCTTTTCCAAGGGTTATCGAGTGGATATCATAAATTGTTAGAGTTTAATTGCGATTTGGGAACTCTAGTTGGGAACTCATATGCGTGGTAGCATTTCTTTCATTTGATCAATGATTGTTTGGGTAATGATTAAGATGCTAGGTTTGGCAATTTGTATGAATCTGTGGTAGGTGAAATGTATCAAGTTATGCCCTGGGAGTTTCTATTTTTGGTGGGCAAGTAAGGAGTTGTTGTAGTCTAATGTAAAATCTTGGCATCGAGTTACGTGACTTCTGGTAGAAAAGAGTTGGAAAGAAAGTTCGAAGTAGTGGAGTATTTTTTTGATGTTAAAGTTAGTTGAAGTGATTTGGTGGGGTACCTATAGTAACTCTTGGAGGTACCTTTACAAGTTGTTGAGGACCCTAATCTTGTGTGATTTAGTCACGTGGGATTTGTGGCTATTGTTTGGTTGCAAAACATTACTATAGAAAAAGCTAAATGTCAATTTAGATAAGTTATGATTGAAGGCCAAATTGCCGACTATTTTTATCCGCAACAGAAAGCAGTTGGGAACATTTTGGGATAATGCTGGTTATGTCAGCACATATTTTGGTTCCTACAACTCTAATTATGGATAAGTTTTTATCCTTTTAGTACTTTATTAAGATGGTGGTGGTAATATCTTTTGGAAATGATGGATAACAGTAGTCGATGAATAGTAAGATTTCTGATGACTTTGGTCTTTATTATGGGTTAGTTGAAGTTTGTTAAAGCACTAAGTATAATGACTTGGATTGCTTTTCTTTGGGTCGTTGGTTTTACAAAAGTCATTGGTCAGTGCGTTGTGACAACTTGTGGTGCCACAGTTAGGAAATTTTAGAAATTGAATGATGGCTCTAAATGGTTTGAGTTTCAAGTAAGTTTGGAATCGTTGAGTGAGATGTCGATTTATTATTTTAATCGTGGGGCCATTATGGATTCTTTCAGAATTCTGGGTGTTGAAGTTTGGTTTCCAGATTTGTTGAGTGTTTTAGGAAGATGATAAATGTAAATGGAATTGAAAAGTAATGGTGGAGTGAGAGCGGGATGATTGTGGTCACTCCGGTTTTACAACAACACTTGGTAAATTTAATATGTGTTGTCATGGTGTTCTAAATCAGTTGTGTGGAGCTGGTGGAAGTGGTAGCAGTGGAATAAAACCCACTGGATCATGGAGCAAGAGTGTGCGAGTGTCCAAAGTATTTTTTTTTAAGCAGTGTCGTTCCGGGTGATTGATGTAAGTCTTGAATTTGATTGAAGTTGGTTTATTGACATCACTTCGTTAGCAATTGGTGTCTAGCTACGACACATCAATTGGAGAATATGTTCACTCACCTTATTTCTAATTCAGTGAGATGGAGCAGAGTTTTTGGTTGTGGTGTGTGTGGGAATATATAAATTATTCCTACTCTAGTTTTTGGGTAGCATCCTCAGAGCTTGAAATTATGGAGTGCGAATTCAACGCTTCGATTTGAAGGTTAGAGATTCTGGTTAGTTGTCGAAGTTTCGAGGTAAATGATAAATTGGTTGTTGTGTCGTAGACATGGATCAGGGATAAATCTAGTGGTGATCCCAAGTGAGCTGGAGTTCAATTAAGCGATGAAACATGGAGCCGTAAGTCTTATGTGGTAGTTTGAGAGTTGTGTGGAGGTGTTTAATAGATGGTTGGTGTCGTTGTAAGTATGATTTATGATGTAGCTTTAGTGAGAAGGTTTCCTCTGTTGACTCAAGAAGCATTTCAAGTCGATGTGGGTTAAGAGTTTCAATATTGAGACTAGTAGTATATTGATAAGTCGAGCGATGTCTTCGCTAGAGATCTGATCATGGTGGGACCACTTATTGATCTAAGTATGATCTGAGAGGTCATCGCTGTTTGGATATGTGTCCACTCGTTGGTGTCAGGGCGATTAGTTAAAATCATTATATTGAATTTTGGTTTCTAGTATGTTTTCAAAACGGGTTTCCAGCGGATGTTGGAGAATTGTGAAGCTTTTGAGCTCGAAGTTTTGAGACTTGTCCACAAGTTCTATAAGCCAGTTATTCTGAAGCTTGAGCGGAGATTTGCCCTTAGTTTTGACTTTTACTTAAACTCATAATTTTCGTTGGTTAGCGAACCACAAAGTGTAGTAGTGGATTTTGTTTGGAAAACTATTTTTCAACATGCGATAGGTAATTCGGTGTTCTTTGCACGCTTAGCACAACAGTGTTAAAAGCTAAGTCTTGTTTTCGGTTGTCACTGCTTTTGATGATCAATGTAGTTAACTCAGGTGTGATTTCATAGTTGATTGATGCATTTGTCAGAAGTAGTTGGGCTTTGAAACTGTAGCGTCAATTGTGTGCAAGAGTTGTCCATAAATGATTTTTGGATCGTATTATGCTGTTAGTTTAATTATAAATGGAAAGTTGAGAGAGAAATGTGTTTTTATCTGGTTTATAGGTTTTGGCATTTAGAATTTTTCTCTTGGAATGGCTATAATAAGAGGTATAAATTTAACCGTTGGTTTGTGGTCGCGGTGAAACCCATTTAAGTAGTAAGGTTTAAAGATCAGGTGGTGATCTGTTTGTGTGAATTTCCAACATTAAGTCAGACAACAATTTTGTGGTCATCAAGTAGTTCAGTTTTGATTACGGCAAGCAAGAAGGGAAAAATCTTGTTATCGCATGTTAGTCACGTTTCAGATCATCTTCTGGTCTGAGGTGAAGAGATTTTTGTGAATAACAAAATTAGGAGAGAACTTGAATTCCCATAAGCTGCTAGTTTGTGTGCAAAATGGAAAGGTCATAGTTTTGGTGGAGAGACCTAAGTGATGTAGTTATTGATCATTACATACTGTCATTTCGAGAATCGAGGTTAAACTTTTGTTGGGGGAATGATCGCTTAGGCAGAGAAGGGTTGTCTTGTGGTCTTGTGTGAGCTTTGACTCCGCGAGTACCACAATATTTGAAGGGTGATTGCTGCAGTTTTTGGCAATGTAGGAATCCTCAATCTGTTCAATTAGCAGGTTTTCAGATAGCTATGAGCATGTGTGAATGCATGAATTCTAGCTTCTTATCAAGTGGGCTTTGATGTCAAGTATGAAAGCATTGTAACGATGAGTTCGTGAGCAGGCATTGTGAATTAATTACGTGCAGACGTTAGTGGTACAACGAAAGATTTAGAGTCTTTGAAGGAAGCTTTATTCGCGTCGGGCGAGAGATTGGTGAATCAGAGTCATCAGTGTTCCAATTATGTCAACGCCATGTGGGGATGGCAGAGTAGAGCCATCGAGTTTCTTAGTGCAACAAGGAGTAAAGGAATGGCGAGTTTTCATTTGAAATTTCGAGGACGAAATTTTTATAAGGGGGGGGGGGAGATTGTAACACCCCGGACCTAATTTTTTCTATTTACTGGGTATTATGCGAGTTACTGAGGAATTTAACCACGCTCGGTAAATTAGTAAGGTAACACTGTAGTTTATTTTCGAGTTTTCTAGAAATGTCGAATCCCTCTGTTAAGGTCTCAATGTAGTAGTTTGTGTTGACACAAGTTCTCCAGTGTTTTAGGATTTTTTGTCGGAACTTCGAGTTATTTCGATTTATTGAAGGTTTGGTACAAGCAATTATTTTTTCTCAAATTTGAGTATAACTTTTAATCTGGGCCATAGGATCTAGGATTAAATCTTGGCTGTTGGATTAGGCTTAAAAGGTAAAGAGGGGGTTGACCCAGTCAAAGAAGACACACTCGGTTTGATCCAAGCCAAGACATCACTCTTCCTCTCTGCTTGCCTCCGGCGTCCTCCGCACGCCGCCGCCGTCTCCGGCCACCCTTCACGACGAGATCACTTCCAATCTCTTCCTCTTCTTCTCTTCTATCTAACCTGGTCCTCAGAACTCGATTTTAGTCCGATTCAAAGTCAAATCGAGGGAGAGAAGCTTCGGCTGTTCTCGGCGAGTCCTCGAGATTTCCGGCCACGGCTTGACGAGTAAATGGTAGGGTTTTGTTCCTCTCCTCTTCTTCTTCAATTCCATGTCTTCAATTCTTTGAACCGAGCCTTGATTCTAAAAGCCCTTTTTACTCTGTTTTCTAGGTTTTGAATCCCTAACTCCGGCGACTGAGTTCTTCAGGTTCTGACTGCCACCACGAGCTCCGTCGAGCGTTGTTCGTCCTTAGTGAAGCTGATTCATAGAGTTGGGAAGCTTTGGGGCAGCTGTTGTGAGGTCGAGTAGAGGTAAGCTCGGCTTCTCGGCTGAGAAACTTCCGGGTTGGTTTGGACGAGCAGAAGTAAAAATCTGGCTAGGAGGAGGACGAGAAGCAAATGGGTTTTTGGTTTCAAGTAGATTAAAGGTGAGCCTTGTGCTGTGTTGTTATGTGTCAGTTGTGGTTTGAGAAAATTGGATTTTGGTTGCTAATTTGAATGTTTTGGTTTCTTATATGTCGATAACTTGGTTTCGGAGTTTTCGGGGAGGCTATGGCCAATTTCCGGCAAGTGGCCGGAATCCGGCGAAAGAGCGGTTTTTCCGGCAGTGGTCGATTAGGTAGTTTCCGAGGACTTTCTTTCTAATCTGAATTGTAGTTCCGAAAAGAGAAATATTCGGGTTCTAATCAGAAAACTTGCTAAGTTAGGAAAGTTCCCATTTTAGGAAACTTTCCCTTTATGGAGTCATCCCATTTATGAAAACCCTTTTTGGGTGCCCTTAGTAATTTAGTGGTTTTCCGGATTAATGTGTTCCGTATATTTGAGTCCTTGAAATTACTCTAGTTTTATTAATCGAAACCGAAGGTTGCCAAAACGAACTTTTAAGCGTAAAAGTTGGGGGTCATTAGTGATTCATGAATTATTAAATGACGCCAAGTGAGTAACGGTTAGTAGAATATTTGGTGAATTGACTCGGATTGTTAAGTTAAAGGTGAATTTGGAAAATGTCGAAACATCATTAGTTGGCCAACCATAAGTCAATTTGTCAAACTTGGTCAATCCTGGTCAACCTAGGAAATCCTAATCGATCTAGAAAGAAGTCGAGTCAATGATTATTTCTGAGTCCGGTCTGATCAATTTGTTCTACTGTTTATCTTCAGACGTGGGATTGACTTGAGATTTTGAATAATTGGAGGCAGCGCTCGAGGAGTATTTCGAGCATTGGAAGACTGAAGACTTAACCTGATTCGAGGAGACCTCACTTAAGTGGCGAGTTGGATTTCGTCGGGCTTATGACTAAAGTTGTGAGTGGATTTTTGTTTTAAATAATATGCGTGCAATGGTTTATTGTTGAACAATTTCTTTTGTTGGAGCATTTGAGTCATTTTAATTTGACGATTTTATTTCTTTTGGAGAGTTACCGAAAATGAGATTTTTCGGTAAATATAAATATGTATTTATGAGGAGAGTGTGTATATAAATGCTAGCTAGCCATATGTGTCTGTCCACCTTAATGACATAGTATATAACCGCATTATGGTGTGACGTGAGCGTTAGACGTGAGCGTAGTAGCCCTATATGAGTGTTTAATTTATATAGGGGTATGGGCACATATTTATACACCCGTCCGTCCACCTTAATGGCATAGTGTGTCACCGCATTATGGCGTGACGTGAGCGTTAGACGTGAGCGTAGTAGTTTTGTATGAATTTCTATTTTTCATACTTTTCATAAGAATTCATACAAAGAGTATGGACGTGTGTAAATACATACATATATTTTAGAGCTTGAGAGGCTCGATATTTTATGAGTTGAAAGTTTTATCGCTTGAGACATGCATTCGCTTTTCTTTGGAAATTTAATTTGGGAAAGCATAAAGATTTTTATTGCTCGTTTCTTTTAAATTTACTTTTGTCCACTCACTCTAACAGTTTCGAATGTTTTCCCTTGGGCACTTCGTTTTAAAAATACCCAGTTTGCAGGATTGCATAGTTGAGGTCGGGCGTATATGGAGACGAGGCATAGTCAATAGTATAGCTTCGGCTCCTTTTTATATTTCTAGTTCTTTTCTCCTTTAATAGAGTTGCTCTGAACCTGTGAGTGTTGGTTATGAGATTTTTGTTAGATTAGTAAATATAAATTGGGAGATATTGTGATTTGTGGGGAGCAAGAAGGCTCCAGGAGTTTATAAGGTTGGAGTTGGAACTTTTAGAAGTGTTTGCAGGTGTTTTAGTTAGGAAGGGTTGTCCATTTTCAAGGTAGGTTATGCCGATTTTTCGGTAAAATTTCCTTGGAGGTGGACCCCGCAGGATTTATTTCGGGTTTCAGGGTGAAATTCGAGGTGGGTCCTGACAATTCGAGTTTAGGAGTACTGGCTATGCCGTCTTGGCATATATAGTCATTTCAGTTATGCCCGGGTTCCGGGTCTGTATTTTTGTTTTGAATGTTTTCCATTTAATGCTTTCTGGTGTGTGCTTAACCCTTATTTTTTGTTTGGTGTAGTGACGATGCTTCGGAACAGTGGGTCGCGGAAGAAGGAAGGTCCGTACGACAGGGTTTCGGATGAGGATGTATTGGAGGGGTTGCGTGCCGAGGCTGATCATGCCAAGCGATACGACATCAAGTTGGAGATGGGGGAAGGAAAAGAAGTAGAGATCGTGGAGGGGGAAGATGATTTTTTGAGATTGAAGCTAACGGATGAGGACTATGCCTATTTGCCTCCCTTGGTGGCAAAAGCAATGGGTTTGGGTGACCAAGAAGTGGATGACGAGGTCACTGAGACCGAGGGTGGCGACCATCGGGACTATCATAAGCAGGTTCTGGTGGAGGAAGAGCTGTCTCGGAGCCAGTGGGGGTGGATGATATGTCTTTGGGGAATGTCGGTGAGCCCCAAATCGGTGGCGAGGACTTTGTGGTTGAGGAGGTGGATCCCATTGTGCAAGGGTCAGAGGAGGTTGTCGTGACAAGGACTCGAAAGAGGAAGGAAAGGGTTGAGTCGTCGCGTGAAGGTTCGAAGAGATCACGCAAGGAAGGGCATTCCGGGAGCTCCAGAAGTTTGGCTGAGATCAGCCAAGCCGGGGAGGTGCAGCCTTACCTGGCACAGATGGTGTACGACATGCGTCACCGCTCTCACGACATCCATGCCTTGGAGGAGGTTGACCCCTTGGCTGGCGTGGCTCTCGCCAAGGAGAAGTTAATTCGGGTAAGCTAGTGTGCCTAATGTTCAATTTGTTCCTCTTCGTTCCTAGTCTCTCTACTTATGTTTTAGTGTTGTTTGCAGGCGACGTTGTTGATGTATGTTGCAAGTGAGAAGGCTGTTACCCACTTGCAGGGGGACGCGGAAGCTAAATGCCAGCAGTTGAAAGAGGCGGAAGAGAACAATCGTGCCCTCTCGCAGGGTCTTGAGCAGCTAGAGCAGGATGTTGCTGTTTTCAGAGACCAGGCTGCTGTAGCCGGGAAGGAGGTTGCTGAGTTGAAGGAGGTTGTGCAGGAGAAGAACAAGCATGTGGAAGCTGGGGAGGTGGCCGCTGCCAAGGTGGTGTCTTTGGAAGCTGAGGTGGCGAGATTGACAAATGCCTTGGCGGAGCAAGAGAGGGTTTGGAAGGTGAAGTGTGGAAGGGCTGTCGGGGCTGGGGAAAGGGTAATCTGGGAGAGTGAGGTGTATAAGCAACAGCTGAGGAGCGCTTATAACCGAGGACAGGATGAGCTGAGCAAGACTGGTTGCCAAGCTGGCTGGATAAATGAAGCGGCAATGCGCAAGTGGTATGCCGAGAGGGATGCTGCGAAGAAGGCTTGGGAGCAGAGGAAACAAGCCAAGATCTCGAGATAGTTGGCAAAGCAACATGAGGCCTGGCGTTCCACATCATCTGTTGTGCCGAAGGAGGTTCCTGTTGTGGGCACGCCTTGGCCACTTGCAGTTGTTGCTGCTTTGCCACTAAGGGCTCTGCGTCCCGAGAGGTCTCCTTCCACTCAAGTGGTGGTGTCGTAGGTAGCGTCTTTTGTTATTCACCCCCGTTGACCCTCGAGCACCCGGGCTTGTGGTGCCCCCACGTTCTGAAGTGCAAAAGACTCCAGCGAGCAAGTTTCCTGTCACTGAAGTGCAACAAGTGAGTTCGCTTGTACGCCCCAATGTTTTCTGTGAGGCCTCCCCTGGCATCTCGGAACAATCTAAGCACGTATATGGACAGAGGGTGTCAGTGAATATCAGCCAGAGCCGTGGGTGTGGTAGCGGTTCAAGGAGTGACGGTAGTGTTAACAAGTCCAGTGGCCCGTCATCTGGGGAGAAGTGATTGTTTTGACTTGCAATTTGTTGTTTTTGCTAGTTTTCAATTTTTGTTTGCTTTTGAAACAATGTTTGTTGTTTGTGGCGTGGTTAGCCATTTGAACAATTTGTAGTTTATGAATTGCCTGGGAGTCTAGGCTGATACTTGGCGTTATTGCTTTTCATTTAAATGAATGTGTTCGTTTGTGGGTCACCCGTTTTTTTTTGTTCCGTGTTCTTGATACGGTATGTTAGAAAATTATAAAAGAAAATATAGCATCTTCATTTAGAGTAGGCCGCTAACGAGCAAGGTGTACATTTGATTTGAGCCGCTAACGGGCTGAAGTACACAATGATGAAGTGCTAGCTGCTATGTCGGCTCTCAAGACTGGTAATTTAAATGGGGTAGAGGTGGAGGTGGCGAGCATTCCATGGGCGGGGTAGTACTCGGCCATCAGTGTCGCGGAGATAGAATGTAGCTGGTCCTGGGGCATTAACTATCTCGAGTGGGCCTTCCCACTTTGCTTTGAGTCGAGTGGGGTGGGGAATGACTTCCTTCATGACCCAATCACCTATTTTCAGGGGGCGGGGAACGACTTTCTTGTTGTAGTGTTGAGCAATTTTCTGCTTGTTATTGACATTTCTGAGGTGTGTTTTGTCTCGGGGCTCTTCCAGGAGATCCATGTTGAGTCTTAATCCCGTGACGTTCGTCTCGGGATCGTATGCCGTGACACGTTCGCTCAGGACCTCCATTTCTACAAGAATCACTGCCTCGGTGCCATAGGACAAGAGGTATGGAGATTCACATGTGGCCGTTGTTGGGGTGGTATGAAGTGTCCAGAGGACTTCCGGGAGCTTGGCAGCTCACAACCCTTTGCCATCTTCCAGGCGTTTCCTCAAGTTTAGTTTGATGAGCTTGTTTATCGCTTCCACCTGGCCATTGGTCTGAGGGTGTGCTAGGGAGGCATAAAAGATTGCGGTTCCTTGCTTTGACAAGAATTCCCTGAATGTGTCGTTGTCAAATTGTGTTCCATTATCTGTGATGATGGCGTGTGGTACCCCAAACCGGCAGTATAAGTTACGCCATAGGAAGTTTATCACCTTTTCAGTTGTGATTATGGCAAGAGGTTCTGCCTCTATCCACTTTGTGTTGTAATCTACAATGACTATCACAAATTTGATGTCCTGGGGCTGTGGGTAGCCGTTCCACGAAATCGAATCCCCACTGACTGAGAGGGACTGGGGAGATGATGACAGACAATGGAACTGGTGGGTGATGAGCGAAATTGGCGAATTTGTGGCATTGAAGGCATGCTTGGACAACTGCTTTTGCATCCTGCTCCAATGTTGGCCAATAATACCCAGCTATGAGTGCCTTGAACATGAGGTTCCGAGCTCCCGCATGGTTTCCACAAACACCACTATGAAATGATTTCAACACTTTATGCCCTTCCTCTATGGGCAAGCACTTTAAAAAGGGACATAACAAACCACGACAGTATAGCTTACCGTCTCTGAGTAGGTAGAGTGAAGCCTTGTGGCGCAACCGTTGTGCTTCTCTTTTACCCTGGGGTAGGGTACCATTAGAGAGGAAGGCCACATATGGGTCCATCCATGAGGGCTGGCTGGTTGTTTCGAGGGCAAAGATTTCTGAATAAGCTGTCGAGATGCTAGGCTTGTCTAAGATTTCTATGTGCACATCTGGTGGGGTGGACTCGGGAGGAGCCGTGGCGAGTCTCGGGAGGGCGAATGCCTTGGAATTCTTGGCCCTTGGGATTTGTGTGAGTTTGTAAGATGTGAAGTGTTGCAGGAGGGCTCCTGCTAGACTTTTAGACTTTTGTAGGATCCCAGGTTATTCTGGTTGGCCTTGAAGTCTCCTGCCACTTGATTGACTACAAGCTGAGAGTCACTTGATATGTGAATGTGCAGAGCTTCGAGTTCTTGACATAGCTGAATGCCTGCTATAAGGGCCTCGTATTCAGCTATGTTGTTAGATGCTTTGAACTCAAACCAGAGAGAGTACTCGTATGAATTTCCCTCTAGATCTGTGATGATTATTCCTGCCCCACTTAGCCTATTGTTTGAGTGTAACATCCCGAACCTAATTTTACCCCTTTTACTGGGTATTTTACGAGTTACTGAGGAAGTTAGCCATGCTCGGTAATTTGGCAATTTAACACCCGAATTTATTGTCGAGTTTTTTTTAAAATGTTAAATTCTTCTATTAAGGTTCCGAGGGTGTAGTGCGCGATGACACGAGTTCTCCATTATCATTGGATTATTTTTGGGAGCTTCGAACTATTTTCTACGATTTATAAAAATCTGGGTCGCTGATCTTGAATCATCGATCACCTGTTGTCCATTTTTGTTGTTAAATAGAGGAAGACTGGTCAGACCCAGTCAAAATGCCCAAGTCGGGTTTGACCGAGCCCAACCGAATCTCTCTCCTCTCCCCGACTCTCTCTGTGTCTGTTGTCGTCCCTCGCCGGAGCAGCGCCATCCGGCCACCCCTTGGCGACTAGACTGCCACCAAGTAGTCCTCTCCTCCTTCCCGACCTAGCTCAACTCTCAAATTCGGGAGGCAGCCATTCTCGGCAGAGATCGGAAGAGGAGGACAACAGCTGTTCTTCCCAAATTTCGGTGAGTTCCGGCGACGAATCAACAGACCAAGGTCAGATTCTTATTCTCCTTCCTCTCCTCTTCTTTTCTGGGTTTGTTTCATCCCGAATCGAGTTCTAAACTGCAAAGCCCTTTTCTGCCTTTTTCTAGGTTTCTGGTTCCTAGCTCCGACGACCTACGTTCACTGGATTTTCGGTGAGCTCTTCAATGTTTCGATGGGTTTTGTGAGCTTTATGTGAAGTCAGGATGGACCTTGGAGCAGTTGCTATTTGGTCCGGGCTGAGGCAGAGGTCGGGTGAGTTAGGACTGAGAGGAACCGAAGTGTGGGGTGTTGTTTTGGTGGAGTTTGCGACCGAGGCAGCAAATATAAATGGTTGGAGGTTTCTGCAGGTTGGGATCCGGCAGGAGAGCAGCTAGACTAGAGTTATGGGATTGACTGAAGGTAAACTCGATCTCCTCTAGTATTTTGGAGCTGCTGTGTTGTTGTTGTTGTTGTTATTGTTGGTTGGTGTTTGAATTATTTATTTTTTGCATGATTGTCGATAACTTGGAGATTGGAAGATGCAGGGAGATTATGGTGAATTTTCCAGCAAGTCGTCGGAATCTGGCAAGAGATTCCGGTGAGGGCAGAATCAGGCAGAGACTATTGAGGTAGTTATCGACGTTTTTCCTTGCTGTTGTGTATCGTTTCAGTAATAGGAAAGTTGGTAGGTTGTAATCGACAATCTTTCTAAGTGAGGAAAGTTTCTATTTTGGGAAACTTTCCCTTTTAGAAACTTTCTATTTAGGGGAAACCTTTTTTGGGTGCCCTTAGTAAATTGGTTGATGTGTTATAAAGGCATGAAAATTGTTTGTGACTTTGATTACCGGCTAAGGTTTGGTTTGGGACCGAAGGAGTTATAGTTGTGAAGTTAATCGAAATGATTATTAATTTCTGTTGGTCAAATGTGGGTCAAGTCTGGTCAATTTCTGGTCAACCTAGGAGATTCTAATCGAACTGGGAAGACGTTGAATAGTTAATTTTTATGGGGTCCGGTTTGACCGATTTGTTCTTCTGTTTATTATCAGACGTGGGTTTTGGCTATAGAGTGTGAATATTTGGAGGCAGGGCTCGAGGAGTATTCTGAGCATTGGAAGGCTTAGGCCTCATACTGTGAGTGGGCTTTTGTTTTAAATAAAATGCATGCTATAGTTCATAGATGAACAATTAATGTTGTAGAGCATTTTGACGTCATTTTATTTTGACAATTTTATTTCTCTTGGAGAGTCACCGAAAATGGGATTTTCGGTGGATATAAATATGTATTTATGAGAGAGTATGTATATAAATGCTAGCTAGCCCTATGTGTCTGTCCACCTTAATGGCGTAGCATATAGCCGCATTATGGTGTGACGTGAGCGTTGGACGCGAGCGTAGTTTCCCTATATGAGTGTTTAATTCATATAGGGGGTATGGGCACATATTTATACACCCGTCTGTCCACCTTAATGGCGTAGTGTAACACCGCATTAAGGCGTGACGTGAGCGTTGGACGCGAGCGTAGTAGCCCTATATAGACCCATGAATTTATATAGGGAGTATGGACGTGTGTAAATACATACATATATTATAAAGCCTGAGAGACTCGATATTTATGAGATAAAAGTTTTATCGCTTGCAACATGCATTCGATTTTCCTTGAAAATTGATTTGGGGAAACATATATATTTTATTCGTTAATTTATTTTTGTCCACTCACTCTAACGTTTCGTTTTCAAATGTTTTCCCCTGGGCTCTTCGTTTTAAAAATGCCCAGTTTACAGGACTGCATAGTTGAGGTCGAGCGTACATGGAGAAGAGGCATAGTCAATAGTATAGCTTCGGCTCATTATATTTCTAGTTCATCTCCTTTTAAATAGAGTTGCTCTAAACTGTGGTTGTTGGTTATGAGATCAAATTGTTAGAGTTAGTAAATAAATTGGGAGATGTTGTGTTTTGGGGAGCACGAAGGCTCTAGGAGTTTAAGATTGGATTTGGATTTTCAGAAGTGTATGCATGTATTATTAGAAAGGGTCGTCCATTTTCAAGGGAGGTTATGTCGAATTTTTGGTAAACTTTCCTTGGAGGTGGTCCCCGCAGGATTTACTTCGGGTTTCAGGGTGAAATTCGGGTGGGTCCTGACATTGAGGGTCCATCAACATGGAGTTCCCAGATAGCGTCCCGGAACGGGGGGGGTCTTCATTCAGGTTGTCGTGATCCAGGGGAATCAACTCAGCAATGAAATCTGCAGTTGCCTGCCCTTTTATTGTTGTTCTTGCCACAAGGGGTGATTGGTTAGGACATGAATTGTGTGAGCTTGGAAATATTGCCGAAGTTTTCGTGCTGCAGTGATGAGAGCTAAAGCCAACTTCTCAATGTCGAGGTAGCAAGTCTCAAGATCAGCAAAACCTCTACCATAGTAATATACTGAGAGCTCACTATCATGTTCATGGCGCGTGAGAGTAGCGCTAATGGCTGTGGCAGAGACAACCAAATATAAGTATAGTACTTCACCCAGGATAGGCTTTGATAGGAGAGGAACTGCTGCGAGATAAACTTTGATGTTATTGAAGGCATCATCATGTTCCGTGTCAGGACCCACCCCGAATTTCACCCGGAAACCCGAAGTAAATCCTGCGGGGTCCACCTGAAATGAAAATTTACCGAAAATTCGGCATAATCTACCTTGAAAATGGACAACCCTTACCTGAAAAATTCTAGATAAACACTTCTATATCAACCATCCATCCTCAACTCCTGGAGCCTTCCTGCTCCCCAAGTAAATCACGTCTCTCAATATAACAATTTCTCATCCAAAATAATTCCACAACCAACAACAGACAATTAATAATTTACTACTGGACTTTCAGAGCATATATAAAAATGAACGAAAAACAATGAATAAAGAATGAGCGGAAGCAGCCTCTGACTATTCATCGACTCCATGTACGCTCGACCTCAAATAACTTAGCCTACAAACTAGGCATTTAAAAACCAAATGGCCCAAGGGAAAGTAATTTTAAAACGTTAGAGTGAGTAGACAAAAGTAAATTAAATAATTTAACAAAACATGATTTATATACTTTCCCACATTTCAAGTTTAAAACTTAGCTGCACGCAACTTTGATAATCCAAATAACTTTAAATCCAGAATACCATAAAAATAGACAAACCAGATACAGAAATCTCATAAGAAGAGATAAACCAGCCCCGCTGGTTAATCAATTATATAACTGAGAAAAAAATAAAATAAGAGGAAGAGTTATCACCATGTAAGAGGAGCCTCTCAAGCTCGGGTCGGTTCCTCCCAAGCTATAATAGCGTCACACTAGCAATAAATAATAATATCCGATCGGTGCCTCCCAGGCTATAGTAGCGTCGCACGCTAAGCGCTCGACTCACCTGTGGTGAGGACCGCTAATAATAAAGGCTAGTTAGTAATGAAATATGAGCGACCCTATATTATGGTGACTAAAAACATACGAACTCACTTAAATCCATTAAACTTCCCAAAATCATACGAATGGTACGGTTGGGAACCGTACCTGAAAATTTTCATAAGAAATTAAAATAATACTCATTGATATGTCTCACGTCAATATATTCTCAAATCGATAATCAAAAGCGAGATTTAATTATCAAGTATAAATTGTAATTAATTTTTCAATCCGAAAATACTCGCTGAACATATTCTTAATGTCAAGGTCGATAATCCACAATTAAACAAGAAAGTTATAAATAGAGAATTACCGAAAATCCTATTTTCGGAAATCTTTATAAATTTCAAAGTCCACAATAAAACAATCATAATGAAATCTGGAATTTATAGAAAAAATATCCAAACTCAAATATCAAATTAATAATCCGAGCTCAAATCCATAAATCATGACCAACCATTAATCAATGCTTCAAACTCAAATAATTTGCAAGATCATCTCATAAGCCGAAATTATAATATAAGCTCGGAAAATAAAATGATAAATTATAAAATCTTGCATGCATATTTATTTAAAACCAAAATGTCCACTCACAAATTTAGGCATAAGCCTGACGATATCCGAATCGCCACTCAAGCGAGGTTCCCTTCGTATCCTGGCACAATAATCATGCTTAGAACCAAACTTCAATTTCAGAAAATAAATACTTAAATATAAACACCAAAACTCTTCTGCTTAACTCACTACCCTTACTAGGGTTAAGCTCACCGGATTCCCACCAAACTCCACCACAACCTTAATTCATCAATTCTACCATTCTAGAATAAATACCAAGGAAATCCAACGGCCGGATTTTCATTTTAACAACCGCCAAAATTCTCAAACTTAACCAAAACTCTTCTAAAAATTCCAAACTTCACATCATTAAACTCCTCTCATTAAAAAAAAACTCAAAAACATGAAAAACTACCCCTAAGCGGCAGCGGCAGCGGCCGGCAGACAAACTCCGACGATCTCCAATGGCTACCAAATTTTGACACAATTTCCTCTCAACATTCTAAACAACTTTCATAACTACCACAATAACCAATTCCAAGCTTAAACATGTCAATCGAATCAAAACACCAAAAATCCCAAATTCAAAATCCTAGAATTTCAAAACTTCAAATCTCCTTACCTATTGAGATAGGTTGAATCCTTTTGAGGGTTTGCTAGAGCTTCAAGACGAGACCGGCGGCTCCGATTTTGGTGGCCGAAAAAGGAAGTTCCGGCAACAACACCTCCACGGCACAACCGCGACTTCATGGCGGCGCGACACCACCGGCCAGCTACCTAGATCGACGGAGGATGGTTCAAGCTTCATTTTAATACCCACCTTGCCGCCTAACTCGGCCAGACGGCGGCAAACAGCGGTTGGAAATTTGCGGGTCAGGAGAGATGCGGGGAGAGGAGAGAGAAGGAGGAAGTAATTTTTTCTGGTTTCTACCTTTTGACTTTCTACCTTAAAACCTTTTTATACCCACATTCCGAAATAGTAAATTTCGTTTTTAGACCATAACTTCTTCATACGAACTTCATTTTAAGCGTGTCGCGTGTCCACGAACTCTGTTTAACGTCCTCTATGACTTTCATGAAGAAAGTTTTCCCAAATTTTAGACGAAGGAAAAAGTCAACTTTTGGAGCCTTAAATAGTAAACGGTTACTCAAAACGGTAAAAGGTCAAAGTAACCCAAAAGTAAATAACCGTAAATTGACTTAAGAATCGGGATGTGACAATTCTCCCCTCCTTAAAAAAATTTCATCCTCGAAATTTCAAATCATAAAAGGGGGGTGAAGGTTATTGCCTTTCACCTTAGACTCCAATAAACGCTAAGCTAAATCATCCCACCATCAATGCTCTTCAAACTTTCTTCTATCACAAATTACACCTTTTCACTTGTGGAAACAATTAAATTCTTTTCCACTTACATTGGCACATCATAACGGATCCGGATCTGGATCCGGATCCTCTCCTAATAAGCTTCTCCTAATATTTCCTAATAAGATGATCTCAGTCGTCCAATTTTAACCAACGGCCAAAATGCTCCTACTCTACTCAAAAGCTATTTTCTCTCTAGAAATCAATTTTTGGCCATCTCTCCAAACCCAGAACGAAGACGGCTTCCTTCTAGAGTTCCTGATTTGGACGAAAGCTACCCTCAATGGGTGAAGCAGTAGAAAATTAAGGCTCCCCAAAAAAAATCATCCTTCATTAATCCTCATGAATGATTGAATTGAAAAGTTTTGATTTGTATTTGGGTGTTCATGAGGTTGAAAAAATAGAGCAGAATCTTGATCTTGTTCATTAATGGAGTATCAGTAAATCTCATACTTCTCTACAAATCATGGATTTCACTACCCAAATCCGAAGCCAATCCCTTCACCAAGCTTAAGTGAATTGCGAGAGTGGCATTGGGTTTATTTTTCTGGGTTAACATCCAAATTTTCGTTTGTGAACTTGTGGGTTGGATTTGTCCTTTATGAATCCTAACTTTTTTTTTTTTTTTTGGGTTGTAAATCGTTGTTATGGATATTGACATTAGAAGTTTGATTAACTTGAGAAGTCCAGGGAAAGAGATAGATGTTGTGAAGGACTCTCGTTATGAGCTCAGGAAGAGTGAGAAAGATGGCTTTTGAGTAGGGTAGGAGCATCTTGGCCCTTGGTTAAAATTGAACAGCCGATCGTCTTATTAAGGAAATATTAGGAGAGGCTTATTAGGAGAGGATCCGGATCCCATCATAACTTATCTATCAAACCCCAGGTGTGAGCATATGCTTTAACAAATCTCAAACTCAGGATCAACTGAAATACTCCGACAACGTTCCACATGACACCACTCACATAATACACTCTGCTCCTTGACTTACCTTCCACTAATTGAATGGCTTGCCCAATTATAATTACTTATGATACACAACCCTAAATCACAGGAACGACTTTGACTTTCGCCAAGTCAAAACGGTCAATAAACTTTGTAATTTACAACACCAACTTACTTTCGTCACCAATTAATCAAAATAAAACTCAATCGTTCGCATCAAATAGGACTTTCACCACCTATATGATTGGCCTCATGTCACACCCCGGTCCCGGAGTCGGCGGGTTTTAAGCACCGGACGTTGTTTTCGAAGCGTGAACGAGTGTTACAAAGCGGAATAAAACAAAACCACTATCTTCTAAGCTCGTCGGCTACCCTTTTTCCTAGCTTGGTCAAATCTAAGGACTTCTTTGCAAAAAAATATTAGAGATGGGTGGGTGAGCATAACCACGCGCTCAGTGAGTAGACCAATGTAATATGCCGCAAAGCCATGTCATTTTACACACGCTATAAAATACGTATATCGTATACACATCACTTCAAGCAATTCATCACATCACACAATCCCTTCTTATTGGATATCCTTCAATTTAATGATTCCCACGGGAACCTAATGACCTTCGTGTCATATACCTCTGTGTGTCATATCCTTATTTCGGCATAACCAATCAAGAAGTTCACATGTTTCATGACTAGTCAAACAATGGATCCAACACATACATATATATAAACTCCACATATTTGTAAATAGACATGCTTTACTCGAAAATAGAGAGATATTTCGAAACCCACCACGAATACCAATCGTAAACCGAGCCACCTAAAACGAGCCATCTAGGAATCACCGTTGGATCTACCTCAAACTTCTAGGATAGGAAGAGGTCATCAAGACGAACCCGTAGCACTTCGCGGATTCAGAATCGGAGTTACGGATCAAAAGTTCTGATCCGCTGAAGTTTTAGTTGTAGCTCTAGAGAGAGAAAATGTGTAGAGAGATAGAGTAAAGAGAAGCTGAACGATCAGCTTATATATAGGCTGAGTTAACCGACATGAAAGAGTCGGTTGGAATGGTTGGCCAATCGCAGGGCGCCACTTGTCAAAATGCAAGACTCCTCTTCTTTATGCAACACATATGTGCCACATGGCACTCTCTGATTTGTCCATTTCATGGTCACATGACACATGTGATGCAGCTAGAACAAGCTCTCCACTTGCAACGTGGGTCAGCTGGGCTGACTTAGTCTCTAAGTAAAAGAAAAAGGCCAATGGAAATGAGCCACGTTATTATCTCCGATAAGTTTCGACGGAATTTTTGAAAAATCTTTAAAAATAGCTTGGGAGCCTGAAAAATACACTGAAAAATACGGCGAACTCGTGACGACCTTTATTTTCTATTTCTAAGAAGAAAATAATTTTTAAGAAATTTTAAAAATCAAGATGTTACACCTCAATCGTTATGCTAATCGGCGATTATCTCCCTTGTCGTAATTTATCGCCAAATTACGCTAAGTATGCTGGAACAAAACCTTAACAAGAAACGATATCATAAAGCCTTGCTCGAAACTAGTAATTGACAATTTACTTGCCCTAATTAAAAGATATATATACTCAATTTGACATGTCGAGAGCAAGTTGATCAAAACAACCATTCGTTTCTTTTCTAACTTCTCACTCAAAATAGTTATTAATTACCCACATTTTTTATTCGGCCGACTTCTTAAGGATAATAAGCCAGTAACATGACCCTCCAATAAAGAAATCAGATTCTCCAATTAAACAAATTCAATTGTCTCTTGTAATACCCAATTCTTATTTATCAAAGCAACATTTCGTCTCTAGTATCATTCACATAATCATGACTCAAGTGGCACATCCAAATTAGCCTAGTCTATTGTCAAACCAAGTTTCTAACGAAAGTCACAATAAACACTCCAGTATTGTCAACCAAAGTTCATTTCCCACACAATGAGATACCACAAAATCAGCTACACATTTTAATCTCAGCTATATATATATACATATATTCCAAATGCCCATGACCTTACCATTCTTCTTATCCCATTGGCCAAACAGGCTGCTGCTCATTCCTCACCACCATGACTTAATATACCTAATAGCAGCAACAACCACTATTCACTACTACAAAAATAACATCAGACCACGGCCAAAAAACGTCGTCTGATTGTTCAAGCTACCGTTGTTTTTTGCGTGGCGTCTGATGCATCGTAGAAACGTCGTCTGATTACTGTCGACATATTATTTGTCAATGACATACTCTCGCACCACGTTTACTCTGAGTAACAGTTGTGTGATTGTTAGTCATACAATGTTTGTTATTAGAACTATTATCTGTTATAGATTCAGAAGTCGGTTTTAATAGAATTTTTCGGTTTGATTTCTTTCCAATTATATATATATATATGTATATATATATTATTATTTATTTTGCTATTATCCAGTTTTATATTTAGAAAAAATATAATTTAAATAAAAATAAATATTCAATACACATTAATTTCAATCCCATTATATGTACACATAAGGTGATGGCCTATAAAATATATCCTCTTTTTTTTCGTCAAACAAGTAACATTTCCCAAATATTCATACAAAAATTTAGTGCATTTGTTCATTCCAAGCATCAAAACTAAATCTCTTTCATCTAACACTGCCTTAGAAACTATATGCAGTCCTTTTGATGTCATGTCTTCAGCCCTTGACATCTTTTGGTTCTTTGACATGTTTGAGTAGGCTAGGAATATCAATTCATTGGCTGTTCTTATAGCTCCATTGTCTGTTTCAGTAACCAAGAAAGAGAACTTATATTAGACAAAGTGGTAGGAGAGCGTTTTGTTCACCAATGCCCAGCATACTTGCATTAAATCAAAACTCACTGCACAAAGTAAACACTAAGGCCACAAATGACATCAAACATAGCAAATGACACGTACTAATATCTAAGAGTGTAAGAGAAATAGATTACCACATAGTACTTCAAGCATGGAGAAATGGTTCTGCATAGAAGCTGCATGTAACACATAAGAACACCAGAAAATAAACATTATTGGCAATGAAAACAAAAGGCCACAAACTTAAGAGAAAGGTAGATAGCAAATGATAGGGCAGTAGGAAATTCACATTAATTAGTTACCTGAGAAGCCTAATGCTCTATAACACTACCAAGGTTCCACTTTATTTAGCAATTAACTTGGACAAGTAGATAAATGGCAGAGAGGTTAAGGCCACCTCAGCATTGCAGAAAATGTACAGAGGATCCATTACTTGAAGCTACTAATGACCATACTTCAGAAACTCCCACTCATTGTAATCTGGAATGGGAAGACAAACCATTGAAGCTCTTTTCTTCTTCGTGGTTTATTTCTGTACTAATTCAAACTATAATTGAATCTCATTGATCACATCCATTGGACCAAGCAAACATACAGTAATAAGCAGCAACCAATAGTTACACTATATACTAAATCCGCTTGTGTAATTTCAAATTTCAGCTCTATCTCTATATATTTGGCAAATAAATGACAGAGAAAGGTAAAATGCAATGTTTGAAGATTTTATGTACAATGAGCAAAGAATTATTAAATATCTCAGGAAGCCAAAAAAAATGCTGCAATAAAAAGAAGGCCTGTAATGTTGCAATGAATAAAGGACGTGCAATTGTCTATTCTCGGGAAGCAAAATGCAATGTTGCAACCAAAGTACTTAGTAATTCTTTGCAGAATGTATTCCTGCACAAAAGAAACACATGCATACAGAGCATATCAGTCCATACCACCTAAGAATAAATAAATTTTTTGCCGGAAATTTAATCATCTTCAATCAAATTCGGATTTTATAATCAGTCTTTTATGACTATGAATGGGCTATTGCTATTTGAAGTTGCACAACATGAAAGTGAACAATAAACACAGTTAACAAAAGTGAACTCAAAACATGTACACATACCCATTCACAATTGGCTGTAATCCTGTAAATCATATTACACTTCTTTTGAGTTGTTTTCACTTTGAAAAAAGGTCTTTGGTTTACCTAAAGCTAACGGTGTTTGTAATCCATTTGACTATATAGCAAAGAATACTCATATCAGAATTAATGATAAGAGGGAAAAGATCAGACCTTCATGTATAGAACTTCAATTTCTGTCATATGAATATCCCAGCCAGGTTGTCTGCCTGAGATAGTAATAGAACAAAAAATACAGCTAGTTTTCAATTAAATATGTAGTTATGTATGTAGATAATGGTAATAATAACAATAATAACAAAAAAGGGAGAACATCAAGATTGGAGCATACACTGACACGCAGAAAAAATGAAGAACTTGTCATGAAGAACAACTATCCATCAAAAAGCAGTAACCCAGAAAACCCAAAAAAGAACTACAATCCTTCTAACACAAAACCTAGAAAGCCTTACTACCCAAAACCCAGCAACAGATCTAGTGAAACCCTAAAACTCGAATACCCAAAACCCAAATCCCAAATCCCAAAACCCAGCAATTTTGATTCCAACAATTACCTTGAGAGAAATAATCGTCAGAAAATCAAAGCTCCAAATCGTATTGTTGTTGTCTCATTCATTGTCACCTGCATCAAAATCGAATCGAAATCGAAATCGAAATCGAAATCGATTTATGAGAGAGGTTACGGCTAGGACTTACCGGGCTCGAGACGAATCTAAAGAGAGGCTTGGGCTAGGTCAGGCAATGCCGACAGCTTCCTCGTCGTCTCCGTTGAGGTAGACGAGGCTGAGAGAGATGTGGGTTGAGAGAGAGAGAGAGAGAGATGTGGTTTTAGGTTTTGGGTTGAGTCACTTGAGTGTGTGTGTTTTTGGTTGAATGTGTCGAGAGCTGTCGAGGCTTTGCGAGTGTGTTTATGTTGAGACTTGAGAATGCAATAATAAGGTTTGGGTTTTTGAAGACATTCATTTCGACAGCCAATCACACAACGAAAAAATTATAAATATGGTCTGATGCCCGAAATTTTAAGTTTTGACATTCCCTCCATCAAGTTTGATGTTCCCTCCTACAAGTTTGGGGATTAATTTTGGAGATTGTTGGAGAGAAATTGTCAAGACCCATCCCGAATTTTACCCTTAAACCCGGAGTAAATCCTGCAGGAACCACCTCCAAGGAAGATAGTACCGAAAAATTTGGCATAACCTTCTTTTAAAATGGACAACCTTTCCTAAAGAAAACCTGCAAACACTCCCAAAATTTTCAATCAAACCTTAACTTTTGGAGCCTACGTGCTCCCCAAATACAACCACCACAAAAAATAATAATAAAACATCTTCCAAATCAACACAACCTCAACATAAATATCCAACTAATAAAATACGACATCTTTAGAATATTCCAAAATATTAAACAATGCCTTAGCACACAACCAAACTAATAACATTATCCTTCAGGTAATCAGAGCTGCTAACTAGAGGAAGTAAGAAAATGTTGGTAGGTTAAACAAGTAACCTACTAATGAAAAATTGTGGAAATATGGGTGACTATGCCTCGCCTCCTACTAGTTTCAACCCGAACTCTGCAGACTGAGCATTTTAAAACAAAGGGCTCAGGGGAAGACATTTGAAACCGTTAGAGTGAGTGGACAAAAATAAATTAATAAATATTTATGCATTCCCAATTTGAATTTCATAGAAAAATATACTGCATGCGGTAGCTCAAAAGTTCTCAACTCAACGATTGGCAATTTCATGACTAGCTCCGGCTAGTCTCCAAACTTAACAAAAATAAAGCCTCTCAAGCTAAATTATATATAAATATATATATATATGTATGTATTTATACTCGTCATACTCCTTGTACGAATTCTATGAAGGAATAAGCAAAAATAGAAATTCATACAAACGCTCTTGCGTCTAACGCTCACGTCACACCATAATGGAATTTTTCCTCATTATGGCGGAAAAGCACGAGTGTATATACGTGTGGACTCCCTATATGAAAACCTATATGAACCAGAAAAGAAAGTAGTTTTCATATAGGGCTACTACGCTTGTGTCTAACACTCACGTCACGCAATAATGGAATTTTACCTCATTATGACGGATCAAGCACGTATGGCTAGCTAGCATTTATATATACATATTATCCTCATAAACATCCAATAAACATATCCTCCGAAAATCTCATTTTCGGGAAACTCTCCAAAGGAGGAAAATTGCCAAAAATCCAAGGAAGAAATAAATCTCAGCAAAAGAAATAAATGATCAACAAAATAATTCATCGCATACTTTTCAATTAAAATAAAGGTCCACTCACAAATTACTGTCAGGACCCACCCCGAATTTCACCCTGAAACCCGAAGTAAATCCTACGGGGACCACCTCTAAGGAAAGTTTACCGAAAAATCGGCATAACCTCCCTTAAAAATGGACAACCCTTTCTAATAAAACTTGCATACACTTCTGATAAACCAATTCCAACCTTAAACTCCTGGAGCCTTCGTGCTCCCCAAATCACAACATCTCCCAATTTATTTACTAACTCTAACAATTTAATCTCATAATCAACAACCACAGTTCAGAGCAACTCTATTTGAAAGGAGATAAACTAGAAATATAATGAGCGGAAGCTATACTATTGACTATGCCGCTTCTCTATGTACGTCCGACCCCAACTAGGCTAACCTGCACACTAGGCATTTTTAAAACGAAGAGCCCAGGGGAAAACATTTGAGACCGTTAGAGTGAGTGGACAAAAATAAAATTAAGGAATAAAATATTTATGTTTCCCCAAATCAATTTCCAAGGAAAATCGAATGCATGCTGCAAGCGGTAAAACTTTTATCTCATAAATATCAAGCCTCTCAGGCTCTATAATATATGTATATATTTACACACGTCCATACTCCCTATATAAATTCATAGGTTTATATAGGGCTACTATGCTAGTGTCCAACGCTCATGTCACACCTTAATGCAGTGCTACACTACGCCATTAAGGGGGACAGACGGGTGTATAAATATGTGTCTATACCCCCTATATGAATTAAACACTCATATAGGGCTACTACGCTCACGTCCAACGCTCACGTCACACCATAATGCGGCTATATGCTACACCATTAAGGTGGACAGACACATAGGGCTAGCTAGCTTTTATATACATACTCTCTCATAAATACATATTTATATCCACCGAAAATCCCATTTTCGGTAACTCTCCAAGAGAAATAAAAATCGTCAAAATTAAAATGACGTCAAAATGTTCTACAACATTAATTGTTCATACATGAACTATAGCATGCATATTATTTAAAATAAAAGTCCACTCACAGTACTAAGCCTAAGCCTTCCAATGCCCGGAATACTCCTCGAGCGCTGCCTCCAACTACTCACAATCTAGAGTCAATCCCACGTCTAATGATAAACAGCAGAGTAAATCGATCAAACCGGATTCCGAAATAATCATTGACTCGACTTCTTCCTAGCTTGATTAAAATTCCCTAGGTTGACCAAGATTGACCAATTGATTTAAATGTTATTTTTTTAACCAATTTCACATCCAGAACTCATTTTGCTCAAGTTCCGTAACCTCAACTTGGAAACAAGTTCTCATTGAAATTCCAAGCCTATAGTGTGACAACCAAACTATTTCACCATTTTGTCAAGTAATAAATTAAACGCAAAGTCACTAAGGACACCCATAGTATAATTTAGCTCATTTAAAAATCAAACTAGACTCAAGCTCATTCTCTACTTAATACTTTTAAACAAGCTGCAAATACCAACGACTTCACAGTTTCCCTACTATCCCACTTCACAATATGCTTAGACTTCAAATCACAAATTTTAAACTCCAACATCAAATTCCTCTTAAGGCATTAATAACATTTATCAGACTCAAAACTACCTTAACGACTCTCAGCTGGATACGCTGCCTCGCCAGAACCTTTCGCCGGATTCAGACGACTGACCAGAATATTGTACCGGAATCCGGCCCTTTGCCAGAAATTGGCCATGACCTCCCTGCAATCTTCAAAGCACCAAGTTCTCGACAACAACAACCAAAACAACCGGATCAACACCTCAACAACCAACAACAACACAGAACTTCACAGCAGCTAAAACACGAAGATTACCTTCAATCTACCCCCTAATTATGAGTCCAGCAGCTCCTCCTTGTCGGCAGCAGCTTCTCGTCAGAAACTAGGTTCGGGTTTTGCTCGACAGAGCAGCAGCAACACCTCAAATCTCCACACACGTTCGCCTTGGCCTCTTGATGCTCAACAGGTCATCGGGAAGGAGATGAGAGTCACCGGGAAGCCTTATCGGCTTCAGCTGCAGCCACTTACCGGAAAACTTCAACATCCAGAGGAAGGGACCATTCGAGTTAGGGCTCGAATTAATGGAAGAGCACACCAACTTTTGAAGAAAGAGAGGAAGAGAAGACTCACCATGGCCTTAGAGGGTCGCATCGCTGCCTGAGCTTGCCGGAATTCTTCAGATTCTGATGAACACAATTGTGTTCTTCCGCTTCGATCTCTTCCTTGTGTGGATGCCATTCGGATTTGAGGGTCGGGTTTGGAAATAAGGGTGGAGATGATCCATTTTAGACTGGTGAGGCGGCGGCTTGTGGTCGGCGACGGCTGGAATCGCGACGGAGCTAGGCTGGAGCAGCGGAGAGAGAGAGAAAGAAGGAAGAGAGAGACGGAGCTTGGGTCAACGCCCCTTGTGGCTTTTGACCGAAGTCAACACTGCTTTCCCCTTTATAATTGAACCAATGGCCAAGATCAAAACCCTAGTTGATCAAATGGCCCATATTAAAAGTTATATCCTAATTTCAGAAAAATTAATCCTAGTACCAAACCTTCGATAAAATGTAGAAAAAATAACTCGAAGCTCTGACAAATAATCTAAAGGCACCGTTGAACCCATGTCGACACATACTACAACATCGTGCCCTTAAAAGAGGAATTTAACATTTTGAGAGAAAGGAAAGAAAAAAAACAAAAACTCGACAATAAACTCGAGTGTTAAATTACCAAATTACCGAGCACGGTTAAATTCATCAGTAACTCGTGGAAGACCTAGTAAATAGGTAAAATTGGGTCCGGAATGTTACAAGGCCTAAGCCTGATGACTCTCCGAGGCTTCTTCTGCTAGGGCCTCCTCTCATCCTGTTCCTAATATATAATTAATTTCCCACTAAAAATCTAATAATTAAACAAAATGGGCAAAATTAAACGTGAGCCTCCCACACACTCATCATTGCCCAACTTCGCCATTCTTAACTCAAAATGGCTCAAACTTCACCGAACAAACCGGCAGCCCTAACTCAACCTTCCACAGGTTAATGGCTTAAATCCTTCGGCTGGATTCTACATTATTCAACAGCCAAAAATACCACTTCAGAAATTCATAAACCTATCCAAAACTCATCCAAAAATTCCATAATTCACTTCAATAAACTCCCCTTAATATTCCAAATTTAAAAACATTAAAATCTCCCAACCGGTGGCGGCGGCGGCGCCAACCCCGCCGGCAGCGGCGGCAGGAGGCCGATTCCGGCAACCTCCAATTCTTACCAAATTTTAACAGTAGCTTCTTTTCCACTCCCTCTACAATTTTCCTAACTAGCACAAACCCAAAATCCAAAGAACTTCCACCTCAAATTTCTCCTTACCTGAAGAGAACCGGAGTGAGCCCTTTGGAGGGGTTGCTGCACGGAAGGAGGGCTACAAAACGAGCTAAGGATCACCGCTTTGGTGGCCAGAGGAGGGAGCTCCGGCGAGTGAACCACCACGGCTTCTTGCCGTGATAACTTGCGATTGCCGGCGGGAGAGGGGCTGTCACCAACTCAGGGCTGGAGAGGGAAGGACAGGGGTCCAAACGAGACTGGTCCGGCGGCAAGAGCTAGAGAAGAACTGGAAACGGGAAAAGTCGGGAGAGGTCGAGAGGAAGAGAAGAAAAAGAGAAGAGGAAGAGAAGAAAAAAGAGAAGGGAAGAATGGTGTTTGGGCCTCACACCAACCCGGTCCAACACACAATTATACCCAACTCCACAAAAGTACCTAGCAGCCGATACTGAGAGCGAAGCTGGTAGCCCTGCTGTAGTTTCTTTGAGTACTCCCTAACCATATATGCGATAAATTCTTCTCAACTTCCCCCAAAACAATTTCAAATATGTCAAATAAATCATATAGAATTAGTTGGTGCATATAGGTACTTGTTCCATACATAAGGTCTCTCATTGAGTCATCAACATAAAAACCAAGTATGGTTTCACTAACATTAAAGCTAGCCATTGAACACATAAAGTATAAAACTTTATTACTAACAAACACAAAGTGTGTAACATTATAAGAGAAGACCAACAAGCAATAGAAATTGCTACTAGGAGCAAACTAAAATTATTAAAAGAATGGCAGAAATATAGATGACTTACAGTAGAAACTCAGAGCCACAACTAAAAAGCATAAGCTGTACTAATCTACATTTTAAGACAATGCAAAAACTAAAGCAATTACCTGCAATAAGAGAATCCAATATTCAAAATTGAAATCCTGCAACCAAAAATAAAATAAAAAATTCAATCTTGCAACCATATAAATCAGTTGAAGCAACTGTAAGTAAATTTATATATACAACTCAACATGCATGAGTATGTAAAATCACAGAGAAACATTAAACCCCCTACTTAAACAGACATGACCATAATATCTAAGATTAGGACGAGTTCCTATAATATATTGGCAATATTGAAGGGTATGGAAAGTATGGTTGTTATCTTGTAGTTGAATTTAGCATGGTTGTGATTGTGTTACAGTCATTGTAAAGCATGTGCTCTACTGTGCAGCATGGCTTTACCTTCTACTGTAGCAACATGGCTGTGATTGTGTCTCTACTGTTACAGTCATTGTAAAACATGGCTTTACCTTCTACTGTAGCAGCATGGTTGTGATCAAGTCCTTTGCTCCATACTTTGTGTGTTTATACAAGTATGGAGCTGTGTACTTGATATAATTAGTTTTAGTTTTCTTTACTTCTCTTTCTTGTATAAATACCCTCACATGTAAAGCATTCATGCTTAATACATTGAGAAGAAAATTGTTCCATCTGTTTAAGTTTTTCTTTATGGTATCAGAGCAGGAACTTTAGTGTCCTGTTTCTGTTCATCTTTCTCTTCTTTTATTGTGAGATTTTGTATTGTTGTCTTCCTTTACATGACTAAAGAAAGTTCAACATCTGGGATTAATCCTTTTTCTGAAAATAGAACCAGTTCAACCATATCTGGTGTTTCTGAGGTTGAGGGAAATCCCAACCTACGGTTATGTTCAGTTTTACTTACTGAATATAACTACTTCTCTTGGTCTAAAGCTGTCACTTTAGCTCTTGGAGGAAAGTCTAAGCTTGGCTTTGTCAATGGTGTTATACCGATGCCAGAAATCAACTCAGCCACTTATGATGCTTGGTTGTGTAAAGATCAGCTTGTCATGTCTTGGCTCCTCAATTCTATGGAGCCTAAGATTGCTGAGATTTTCAACTATTCAGAGTCTTCCATGCATCTTTGGAAAAATGTTAATGAGATGTATGGAAATCAAAATAACTCTGCTCGAGTCTTTCAGCTCAAGAAAGACATTGCTAGTCTTCAACAAGAAGAGAAGTCATTTGTTCAATTTTTTGGGAGTTTGACAATCATGTGGAATGAGTTAGATATTTATCGATCTCATACTAGAGATGTCACTATTTTATCTAAGAGAGCAGAAGAAGACAAGATATTTCAATTGCTTGCCAATTTGAGTGCTGATTATGAAGATTTGAGAAGTCATATTCTCATGAATCCAGACCTGCCTTCTTTCAAGAGTGTGTGTGCCACAGTTCAGAGAGAAGAGCTTCGAAGGAAAATGATGAAGTTGGAGGTCACAACCAATCTTGCAGACTCAAGAGCTTATGCCTCAAACCACAAATCTCAAGAGGAAAGAGCTTACAAAGGAAAGCGCCCAGATCTGAAGTGCAGTCACTGCAGCAGCATTGGACGCAGTGGTATAGGTCACACAAGAGAAAGGTGTTGGATTCTTCATCCAGAATTGAAGCTAAAGTTTCAAAGAGATAACAAAAGCACACTGCAAAGCTGGAGCAGCAATCCTCACAAAGCAAACCTGGTTGCTACTGCTAATGCTTCATCATTTGATGGTCTTTTGGACTTCACTGCTAATCCAGCTGCATTAATAAATGAATTTACAGTATATCTACAACAAAAGCAGGTGAAGAATGAGGCAGAAACTAGAGCACACAATCACACTGCATTACTTGGAAAGTTTGCAGGCTTTCTAGCTGAAGCTGAGAATGTGCATGATAGTGAAATTCCAGGTATCTTGAAAGCTTTTAAAACTGCACTTGATGTGAACTTTGAGCATGATTATTGGGTTATAGATTCTGGAGCCACAGATCACATGACAAATCATATAAAACACTTGCATGATTTTGAGAAAGTATCATCTCATGTGTCTGTAGCTAATGGTAAGGGTGCTTCTGTGTTAGGAAAAGGGAAATAATAATTTTTTTTTTTCAAATCACATCAAGTCTGATGCCTTATATATCCCTTCATTTCCTTTCCAATTGTTATTTGTGGAAAAAATCACAAAAAGTCTAAATTGTCTAGCCATATTCTCTCCTTACAATGTGATATTTCAGGATATCACCACCAAGAAGAAGATTGGTGAAGGGTTCTTCCTAGATGGCCTTTATTACCTTTCAAAGAAGTCCAAGGCTCTTCAAGTTAGTTCTAGTAGTGTTCCAGATCACCATCTTTGGCATCAATGTTTATCTCACCCCTCAGAAAAAGTGTTGTCCATTTTGTTTCCAACTCTGAGCCATGATAGCAAGCAATGTGAAGTGTGTCATCTCTCCAAATTCTCCAGATTACCTTTCCCTTCCTCTGTGTCTAGAGCTAGTAATCCATTTGGAATCATACATTCAGATATTTGGGGTCCTATTCTAGAATCCTTTAACGGATATCGATATTTTGTAACTTTTGTGGATGATTTTACAAGGATTACATGGCTGTATCTTTTGAAACACAAGAGTGACATTTTTTATGTGTTTAAAAAAATTTACAACCTTGTTAGCACTCAAAATTCTTCCAAAATTCAAATTTTGTGATCTGATAATGGCTCTGAATATATGTCTCATAACATGTCTCATTTTTTGAACTCTAATGGAATTGTTCATCAAACAAGTTGTGCTGGCACACCACAACAAAATGGAATTGCAGAACGGAAAAATAGAGACTTGCTTGAGAAAACCAGAGCCATAATGTTTCATGCTTACGTGCCTAAGAAATTTTGGTCGCAAGCTGTTCTTATTGCAACCTATCTTATTAATAGACTCCCAAGTAGAGTCTTGAACTCAAAGTCACCTTATGAAGTTTTGAAGGGCAGGAAGATTGAGTTATCACATTTGAGAGTTTTTGGCTGTGTGTGTTACATTCATATTCAAGCTATTCATCGAGGCAAGTTGGATCCTAGAGCTGAAAAGTGACTTCTTGGGGTACTCTACCACTCATAAAGGGTACAAATGTTACAGTCCAAACACCAGAAAAATCATTGTCTCAAGAGATGTTAGATTTGATGAATCTGTTACTTATTTTTCAAAGAAACTTGATTCTACTGGTCAGGGGGAGTGTTTTCAAGATCTATTTCCCTTACCTAATGTTTTTGTTGATATTGAAGGGAGTTTAACTCCTACTATTTCTATGCCTACCTCAGATCAAGGCTCTCATGATAATCTCTTGAATCATGAGGTTGATAATGAACCTCATGAACCATAAGAATCTCCATTGGTGGATCCAGCTGCTCAAGATGATCATATTTCTCCAGTTCATCCTAGAAGATATCCAACTAGAGAGCGAAATCCTCCGGATAGGCTGGGTGACTTTGTTGCTTACAAGGTTAAAAAGCTATCATCCTCACATTCTGCTTACTTGAGTGCTATTGATAATGCTAATGAGCCTCAAGATTTTTATAAAGCTAATTAACATGAAGTGTGGAAGCAGGCTATGAAAGAAGAGTTGCATGCTCTTGATGAAAATAAAACTTGGAGCGTTGTCAAACTTCCAAAAGGAAAGAAAGCAGTGGGAAGTAGGTGGATTTATAAAACCAAGTTCCATTCTAATGGAACCATTGAAAGGCACAAAGCTCGGTTGGTTGCTAGGGGATTCACACAAACCTATGAGGTGGATTACAAGGAAACTTTTGCACCAGTTGCAAAAATGAACACAGTGAGGGTACTATTATCTGTTGCTGTAAATCAATCCTGGCCTCTACATCAAATGGATGTAAAGAATGCGTTTCTGCATGGGGAGCTTCAAGAGGAAGTGTACATGAAGCTTCCCCCTGGTCATCCTCAAGCAAATGATCCAGACATGGTCTGCAAGCTACACAAGGCAATTTATGGCCTAAAGTAGTCACCTCGAGCCTGGTATGCAAAACTAAGCTCAGTTCTTGAAGAAGTTGGTTTTTGCAGAAGCAATGCTGATTCTTCTCTCTTTGTTCGAAATGGAACTCATGGAAAGCTAGTTGTTCTTATCTATGTTGATGACTTAATAATCACTGGTGATCATATAGATGAGATCAAGTCTCTTAAGCAAGCTCTCCAAACCAAGTTTGCTATGAAGGATCTTGGCTCTCTAAAATATTTTTTTGGCAATGGCTGCTTCTCAAAAAGGTCTCTTCCTGAATCAAAGAAAGTATGTGCTGGATTTGTTGGAAGAAGCAAAAGTCATAGAGTGCAAACCAGCTCGCACACTTCTTGATAGTAAGCTTCAATTCGATACCAAGGGAGAATCTCTTGAAAGCTTGAGTTACTACCAAAGATTAGTTGGAAAACTCATTTACCTCACAATTACTAGACCTGATATCTCTTACGCAGTGAGCATTGTCAGTCAATTTATGCATGCTCCTACAGTTGGTCACTTGAACATTGTCAAGCGCATCCTTAGATATCTCAAAGGTTTTGCTGGAAGGGGTATTTTGCTCAAGAAAAATGGTCACACAGATATAATGGGGTATGCAGATGCAGACTGGGCTGGTAATGCTCTTGATAGAAAAAGCACCACAGGTTTCTGCATTTTTGTTGGTGGCAATCTTGTCACTTGGAGGAGTAAAAAGCAAAGTGTTGTTGCTAGATCCAGCGCAGAGGCTGAATATCGAGCCATGGCATCCTCAGCATGTGAGTTGATTTAGCTCAAAGGTCTTCTATTTGATCTAGGATTTCCTTGTGACAAACCAATGTCTCTTTTTAATGACAACCAAGCAGCTATGCACATTGCTTCTAATCTAGTATTTCATGAGCGCACTAAGCATATTGAAGTTGATTGTCACTACATCCGAGCTCAAGTCCAATCCCAAGTGATTGAAACTCATTATGTCAGAAGTGAGGACCAACTGGTTGATATCTTCACCAAATCTCTCACTGCTGCACACTTCCAGAAAATTCTCAACAAGCTTGGTTCAATCAATCCGCTTGAACCAGCTTGAGGGGGAGTATTGAAGGGTATGGAGAGTATGGTTGTTATCTTGTAGTTGAATTTAGCATGGTTGTGATTGTGTTACAGTCATTGTAAAGCATGTGCTCTACTGTGCAGCATGGCTTTGCCTTCTACTGTGGCAACATGGCTGTGATTGTGTTTCTACTATTACAGTCATTGTAAAGCATGGCTTTACCTTCTATTGTAGCAGCATGGTTGTGATCAAGTCCTTTGCTCCATACTTTGTGTGCTTATACAAGTATGGAGCTGTGTACTTGATATAATTAGTTTTAGTTTTCTTACTTCTCTTTCTTGTATAAATACCCTGACATGTAAAGCATTCATACTTAATACATTGAGAAGAAAATTGTTCCATCTGTTTAAGTTTTTCTTTAGGCAACAATCACAATATCCAAATCATATGGAAATTTGAACCAAGCAAGTAGTCCAACAACTATTCAGAGACGCACCTCAATTAGAAAGCAATCGGATCACAGCTATTATATATATGTTGCATTAGAATAGCCAAAGGCATCAAAAGATTCAAAACCAATAGTAGCCAGCTTTTATCTATGCTAAATGAGAAACAAATCTGACATTCCTATTTCACACAATGACAAAACAATTGACTGTCGAACTCAAAAAGATAGACTTGTTATCTGAACATAGGTCATACAAAAGCAAAATGTAATAGAACATGGAGAGTCACTACTACAGATTTGTCAACACACAACGGTGGAACACCATTGTGTGACTATAGGTTTTCCGTTGTATATCTCGGGCTTGTCTGATTGAATCTTCAGACAAGTGTGAAAATCACCGTTGTGTGATCACATTTTGCTTAACAGTTCAATACTTTCGTTGTATAAGTCGTTGATCAATGCCATACGCGGCATTCGCGGTATCGACAAGTCCACTCAGACAACAACCAATAAAACATTTTCGTTGTATTTTTACCCTTTCAGACAACTGTTGGTTTTTATTTCTACCGTTGTGTGTTTTTCAGTAAGCTACAACGGTTTATTCCCTATTTTTACTGTTGTGTGACGTTGAATAACCTACAACTGAAATATTTGGACCGTTGTATCACACAATAGATATAGCATTCTGCTTTCTTGATTGATGAGAATCATACAACAGTTGCATTTTCATGTGGACAGACTTTGTTGTCCAAGTTTTACACACACAAACATCACAAAAGAAACTGCTGAACAAATTGACTGATACCATAAAACATTGCATTTCAGCTTCCATATATATCATTCAAGCTTCCACAAACAACATTATAGCTGAATAATAAACTCAAAACAAGCAACTAGTTAAGCTCCTAGATAGTCTTACATGTCCAAAAGCATTCCAACATGAGAAATGCACAAAGTACGTACTACCATATAGCTGTTCCGAATATATAGAAACACCAAGTTCAAAAGCAAAGTACTACCACATACATATAGAAAGCACCAAGTTCACCAAAATAGACCAGATCATGCACCCTACAAGTATTTGCTGATGATGAACTTTGCCCACTCATTCCTTAACACATCCAAATCATCTTGGGTGTAGACAAGTTTGCTTCTCCTGTCCCACTGAAAAACATAATGCTAAAGTTAGACATGAACATGACATTATCCCGAAAATCTGATTCCCAACACAAACACAAATAGTAGTTGATATGAGATACATCTATGATATGAGATATCAAATAGTAGTTCAAATTTCTAAAGAGTAAAGAAGGGTAACACAAATCTTTGCTCACTTTTAGTCTAACATATCAATGATATGAGATACATCTAGCAAATGCAATGATATTAACGTACCAATGAATGCAAACTCTATCAAATAATCCATATATACAATCTGCTCATCCATAAAAGAAAACCATGTGTATATTGAAGGATACTGTTTGTCCTCATTAGCAAGCAGTTGGTTTAGTTGAGTTCCTTCTTTTCTGAAGGATACTGTCTTGGCAGAAGGCTTCGACCACCAAGAAAACCTACAATAAGTTTCACATTTCAGAGCAGCCAAATGCATGACAATTCTAGAACTAACAGGACACTCTCCCAAAACTAAAGATGGACTCCAAAAGAATATTCTTAGCCGTAGAAGTTGAATTCTAGCTAGCTACAACTAATATTTAACAGAACACAAACACCATTCCAATGTAGAGAATACTATTGAGTAAGAGGATTACCCTAAGAAAGGCAACTCCAACAGGTGAATTGAGCCAATCAAGGATCATGCATCCTGCAAATGGTTCAATATGAGGTATTAAAATATGAAGATAATTAAATGTGCGTTTCAGTCAATCAGATAGGGAGGGTCATTTGATGACATACACAAGTCCTCTG
>NW_004443447.1:291128-295465 GCF_000184155.1 Fragaria vesca subsp. vesca
AAAGTTTGACAACGTAATGTGTTTAGGCGCCTGCATGAATAAATTTAACAATGTAATACTGTTTCAGATTGATAGTACAAATTCTACAGCTTAGAGGCATGAGGCATTCTTCATAATATGATCTTTAGAGGCACAAAAAGAAAATGACAAAACAAGGCAAGTACGTGGAGCTGTCACCCTTCAACTGGTGAACATTGGCACCCATCTTTATGATCAAAGCTTTAATCTCCGATTCTCGATATTTATCTTTCACAGCTATCATATCTGCCAAGTTAAAAAGATAAAGAGAACAAGGAATTAACCCTTCAAAGCCACTCGCTTGTATTTCTTTATGAGTTGGAGCTTAGTAATCTGAACTTTGAAGTAGTAATAGCTAAGAACCTAACAACAATGTACTTGTACTCTAAAAAGGCACTAGACATAAAATTGGATTCCCAATCCAAACAGGAATGCAACAATTGTACAAAGAACATATCAACATGCACTAGAATTTTACACAAATACTAACCCAAATACAAGGATGCAAGGAAAATAGAGATGCCATATTCAGTGCCATTAGAGCAAGACTTTCCAGTGCTTGGAAGCTTTGTGACTCCAAACCTAGGTGAACAAATTAAACCCAGAAACCACACCTCAAGAAATGCAGCTATAAGTGAAAATTTTAGTTCCTCAGAGGCATTTCATCGAACAATTGGAATGCAATTTCTTAACTAGGCATTTCCCCTAGTTAAGAATATATAGTGCCAAGCAATGATGATGATCAACAGAAATCCTTATCATCAGGAATGAAGATAGTTTTAAAAACAGGAAAGATAAAGATAAAAAGTCAGTGTAGTATACCTTGGCTTTGAGGATGGTTCCGTTAGCAAGATGCACCAGCTTTAAGTAGCTTGATTCCTCAATCGAAACAACCTTTGAAGAGAACCTGATGGTGCCACTAGGGAGTTCACTTGCAAATTTCACACAACGAATTTCATGCTCTCTACTACACATCATTTAGTTTATACTCTAAATGATCAAAGAATTTAAATTGAATGTCTGAATGTTAAAATATAGATAGTGTATTCAACAAAATCATTTAAAAAGAAACATCTTAACATTATCTAGAGAACAATTGGTTAGGCATTACCAAAGGTAGGAACACTAATTTAGTTCAGCACTTCTTAGGTATAAGTGACTTGTTATGTGATTTTGAAGAGGTTAAAAGCAGAAAAGAAATATCTAAATGAGATATATATAAAGCAATATCAGCTATATAGTGAGGCTCCTAGACTACTAGTAGACTTATTAATATTGTTTTCCTTTCTCCTTAAATGACATCTCAAACATCTCAACCACATTCCTGTATACAACAACATGCAAATGATGCAATCAGTTTCATGTGTTCTTGTACATTAAGTACAAGTTAACTCTCAGAAATTACGATTCATTATCTCCGGTTGATTGCAATATTGTAAAAGCCAAATGTTCATACTTAAGAAGAACCCATAACTGCAATCTCAATTCTTCAATTTTGTGGAGCCAATTTATGCATATGGGGTGATAATAGACAATAGTTCTAAAATCCTATATCTAGATCAATGAACCACCAACTTTTGTACTTTCAAACAATAGGTTATATCTCAGTCCTGATGTTTTCGGCTTCAAAAATCATAAATGTAATGAAGCTGAAAAGGATGGCATATTATGAAATAGACATACATCTTCTAGTTTACTTACATACAGAAAAAACTTGACTGTATGAAATGACTTTCTGAGTAACCAACAAGTTAAAAATTACCCAAGAAGAGTCTCATGTTGCTGCCGTAGATAATCACCAATACCAATAGCGTCTAAAGCCCTCTACTCATTAGTCCAAGTTGTGAATGCAAACCCTGTTGCCCTCAAGCTATCAGACAACTCCAGCACTAAGCTCCTAATACCCAACCTGAACCAAAATTTCATATTATCAAACACATACATGCAAAACATGTGAGCCTCCTTGACTATGTTTCAGATAATAGAAAGAAACACAAGAATGGGTAGAGATCCGTCTCTGATTTATAGCAGCACAATTAAGCATTCGAATTTCACACGAAACCGAAGCGCTCTATTAAATTACTTAATATACAACACAAATTGATCCAACAACAATCTCACAATCCACCGAAACCACGGAGGAGGATTAGAGAGATGCTTCAACTAAAATAAATTTCCTTATTCAGGATCCTCACCAAAACGAACCAGAAGAAGAAGAAGATGCCAAAACTTTGAACTATGAGAAAAACAAGGCGAAACACGAAGAGAGAAAAAGAAATTTCGATCAGTTTCATAGTTGCTCTGCAAAAAATCCACACCTCTGTTTGGTTGCTGAACAAATCGAAATATATATATCAAAAGCTGCATAGCTCAAATCTGAGCTTTGTTCATCACTTACTGAAGAGTAATAGTCCTCTCCGTTATTCAATTCAAAACTCAAAAAGCTCAGAGCTCAAATTCATCATTATATTTTTGAACTTAATTTCGCATCAACAACCAAACCAAGAGAGATAGATAGAGTAACAGACGAGCTCAAACACTTGAAAATGAGAGGAAATAGTACCTTCCATGGCGCAACTGATGAAAGCTCGTGACTGGAAACACCAACTGGAATCGTCACCGCACACCCGCTGGCGACGGCATAGCTTCCGATGACGGAGAGATCAGAATTTGATCCGGAAAATCTCGAAACACAAAATCTTCACACAGACAAAGCAAAGAGTATAAGAGAGCGAGTCTGGTTGAAGTCCCAAGGAGGTTGTGAGGCCAGAGATTCCAGCTCCCACAATCACAACGTCTTGTACTACTTCCATGGTTCTGGGTTATTCTTTGAACAAATCGAAGAGAACAGAAGAGAGGAGATGACATACCTCCAGTTGAATTCACTAGCAAAAAACCTCTACCAGAAACAAACCTCCTGCATGCAAAATCAAAAGATTGAATCATTGAACCGAACTGAGCCCTAGCCACCGCGCCCGGCCTCGCCTCGCCGTGCACAGTTATAAAAGAGAGAAGAGAGATTGAATCATTTGAGAGATTCAATCGATTTGAGAGAAGAGTGAGAGAGATGAGAGAGCGACAGAGTTGAGAGAGAGGGCGAGAGAGTGAGAGTTGATACAACATTGAGAAAGAGAGGGCTTACCGTTGAGAGTGAGAGGGCAAGAGTCTCGATCTGTTTGAGAGTGAGAGTGTGAGATATCGTTTAGGGTTGGTGGGTACGTTATTAAATTTGTCTAACTTTTTCACACAACAGAATATATACCTGGAGGGAAACTTTGTAGCCAAAACTATTTTGGCATAGCACACCAAATCAATGGAGGCAAACTTTGGAGCCAGAACGATTTTGGCATGCCACCAGATTTTCCAGTCACACAACAGAATGTTTTAAACTGTTGTATATATTTTCTAAACTTGCACTATAGGTATTGCCTAGTAAAAATTGTAACAACATCATACAACAAAGAAATAAAAGTCTATTGTCCAAACATTTTGCATCTTGCACGACTTTCAATTTGGTGATGGGGGGAATCCTTTCGCCAAAATTTTCATAAATCATGCAACAGCAAATTAGCATCATCGTTGTGTTTTGAAGTCTTGAAATATAACCTAACAATTTCGTGTCATCAGACAACAAAACTTTGTAACTTTGCATTGTGTATAACAGTTCACTTCATCAGACAAGTAGGGAACCCTAAAAGATTGTCTGATGAGTGTTGTCTGATAACGTTTTTGTAGTAGTGAGTGTAATTAAGCATATCAATAACAGCAAGAACCTCACATTAAATTAATCCGACTATGCAACATCAATCCACTACAAACCATAGCTATATAACTCTATAGAAGTGTTCCATATATATAGTATGTCGACACAGAAAACCGCTCCCACAAGCTCAAAGACAAGAAACCCAAAAAGAAAAAGCATACACTAAATTAAATTTCTCGAACAATCAAGTACCAAAACAGACAACTCACATGCAAATAGTAATAGAAAAACTCCTATCACGATAGAGCATATACTAACCAAATTTCTCACATAATGAGTATAAAAATCCTCATTCTCTCTCTCATTCCCAACCCCACGAAACTCCCAATACGCATGGCTAGACCTAATTTCTAAAACAACCCAATTTCATCTGTTATTTAGTAACAATCCATCAATTACCCAAAACCAAAACAAAACTAGCAAGACCCAGTTGAAATCCAAGAGGATTAAGAGCCATGAAATCCATTTGACCTAGTTTCTAAACTTGAAATCCAGTTACCAACTGAGAAAATAAGAGAGAAGAGCGATGAAGTACTTTGAGCAAGGTCGAATAGAG
>NW_004443447.1:295975-298044 GCF_000184155.1 Fragaria vesca subsp. vesca
CAAACGCCCTAAGCTTCAAATATTTTACGACGTTAGAAAACCCCAATAAAAGTAGTCTTACTATGGTGTTTTCTAAACGTCATAAATTTTAATGGCATTTATAAAACGTCATTAATACTATAGGAATTTAACAGCGTTTCCTAAATGTCATAAATAAAAGATATATATATGGAGTCAAATAATCAATGACGTTTTTGCAAAAAAAATGTCATTGAAGATACTTTCAATGACGTTTTACTATAAAACGCCATCCTTTAAATGTCATTGATGACTATCTTTGTACTAGTGAGGAAAAGCTTTCAAAGAAATTGATTAGTTGGAGGACTAATATTCTCAGTGCAGGAGGTAAAGAGCTCCTTATTAAGGTTGTGCTCAAACCCTTCCTAATTATGTTATGAATTGTTACCTTCTCCCAAAATCCTTGTGTGATGACTTGCAACAATTGTGCTGCCACTTTGTTTGGGGTAGCACTGAAGATAAGAGGAAAATTCATTGGCGTTCTTGGGAGAGAATGTGTGCACCTAAACAGTCTGGTGGAATGGGTTTTAAGTCTTTGTATGCTCATAATCTTGCTATGTTGGCTAAGCAAGGTTGGCACATTTTACAAAGATCGAATTCTTTGGTGGCGCAAGTATTTAAAGCTGTATATTATCCATACAAATCTTTCCTTACTGTTGATATGAGTGATCGACCCTCATTTTCGTGGTGGAGTATCATGAATGCAAGATCAGTCTTGCAAGCCAGTTTACAATGGAGAATAGGTACTGGTTATTCAGTTAAAATTTGGGAAGATGAATGGATTCCTAATATGCCTGCTCACTCTATTTCGAAACCCAATGACTCCGTTTTTGAGTTGGTATCTGATTTAATCAATGTGGAGAATGGCTGCTGGGATTTATATGCTTTGCATACTGTCTTCGATCCACATGTTGTTGCACAGATTCTAACTATCCCCTTGAGTAGAAGATTTGGAGCTGACCGTGTTGTTTGGAAGTTGAATAAGTACGGTTTCTTCTCTGTCAAGTCAGCATATTCTTTCGCCAGTGAAGTACTTCTAGGTGATATTATGGTATCTTCGTCTAATGGTGATCCTTATTCTAGTATTTGGCGAGCTCTCTGGTCAAATAAGGTTCCAAGTAAGATAGCTATTTTCGGATGGAGAATTGCTCACAATCTGCTTCCTATTCGTACAACATTAACTACCAAAGGCTATGATTGTCCAGTTACTTGTTGTGTGTGCAATACAGGAGTAGAGACTTGGGAGCATTTATTTCGTGACTGTACAATAGCTAAGGAAGTTTTCTCAGCCCCTCCATTCTCGTTTGGTGTTGCATCGATTCCTTGGAAAGACTGGCTTTTGGAGAAGTCCCAGGTATTGCCTTCTCATCTTTTTGATAAGTTGTTAGTTGTTCTTTGGAGTTTATGGCTTAATCGGAACAATATTTTCTAGAAAAATAAAGCTCACTCAGTCCAGAGTTTAGTTGCTAATTCAATGGGTTGGTATGAGAGTTATATCTTAGCTAATCAACGAGATGCATCTCCACAGTCTCCAAAGCAGAAGATAGTTAAGTATTGGGTTGCTCCAGTTGGAACTGATTTGAAATTGAATACAGATGGTGCCTACCGGCCTCCCCAACATTCCTTTGGGTGGCACTAGAGGTGTTCAAGTCGGATTTGCAGCTAGGTATGACTTTATCTCATCAGCTTTACACTCTGAACTGATGGCTATTCAAGATGGTCTTATGTTGGCAACTATGTTGGCAACAGATATGCAACTCCATTAAGTGGTGATTAAAAGTGATTGTGTCACATCCCGGTTCTTAAGTCAATTTGTAGTTATTTACTTTCGGGTTACTTTGACCTTTTACCGTTTTAAGTAACCATTTACTATTTAAGACTCCAAAAGTTGACTTTTTCTTCCGTTTGGAATTTGGGAAAACATTCTTCATGAAAGTTGTAAAGGACGTTAAACAGAGTTCGTGGCACGCTTAAAACGGAGTTCGTATGGAGAAGTTATGGTCTAAAACGAAAGTTACTATTTTAGTAAAAATAGGTAAATTCTAGTAGGC
>NW_004443447.1:298064-300858 GCF_000184155.1 Fragaria vesca subsp. vesca
CCCTCTCTCTCTCTCTCTCTCTCTCTCTCTCTCTCCCTCTTCCTTCTCTCTCTCCCGACCCGTCGGAAACCAAGCCTCCATCCGGCCACCACAGACCGCCGGACCACTTCCGTTCTGACCCCCGCCACCCCCTCTCTCTTTCTGGGCCGGTGACCGAGCGTGTGACGCCGCCGGTCAAGAGGAATCCCGCCTCAGACGCCGGACAGCCCTTAGTTGGAGTTCTCTCCTCTGGCCACCATAGGTCGTGATTTTGGCTCATCTTGTAGCTCTCATCAAGGTGAGTAATCCCTTAAAAAGAATTGGTCTAATTCGATCTTGTTAATGAGAAATGTATAATTTAAAAAAAAAAAACTTTATTAATAACTCACACACCCTACATATGTCGATGAGAAATGTATAATTGAAGTTCTAGGGATCAATTTACGGTTTTGGTTCGGTTAATCTAGTTAGGCTTAGAAATGGATTTTGTACTAGTTAAGGAAGTTGTTGTGCGGGTTGAGAGGATTGTTGGGTGGAAATTTGGGAGGCATTGGAGGTCGCCGGAGTTCGGCTGCCGGTGGAGCAGGTGGCGGCGCCACCCCTTAAGGGCAGTTTTTCCTGTTTTTGAGATGGTTTTAATAAGAGGAGTTTATTAAAGTATAATTTGGAATTTTTGGATGAGTTTTGGTTAGGTTTGGAATTTTTCGGAGATTGGAGAAATTGGCGGTTGATAGAATAAACCCGACCATTGGATTTTCTTGGTTATGGTCCTAAAGTGCTAGAATCGATGAAGTGAAGTTGTAGATGAAGTTTGGTAAAAAATCTAATTAGCTTATTAGTGGGTTAATTGGGAGGATTTCGATGATTAAGTTAAAGCATTTAATTTCCTAAATCGAAGAGTGGTTCTAAGCATATTTATTGTGTCAGGATAAGAAGGGAACCTCGCTTGAGTGGCAATGCTGTTATCTTAGGGCGTATGCCTAAATTTGTGAGTGGACATTTTGGTTTTAAATAAATAAGCATGCAAGATTTTATAATTTATTATTTTATTTTCCGAGCTTATAATATAACTTCCACTTATGAAATGATCTTGGAAATTATTTGAGTTTGATGCATGGATTTAAATGTTGGTCAAGATTTATGGATTTGAGCTTGGATTATTTAATTTGATATTTGAGTTTGGATATTTTTATAAATTTCGGATTTCATTAAAATGGTTTTAATGGTGGATTTTGAGATTTATAAAAGATTTCCGAAAATGGGATTTTCGGTGGTTTGCTATTTATAATCTTCCAAATTATTGGTGGAATATCGATCTTAACCTTGAGAATGTTTTAGCGAGTATTTTGGATTGAGATATTAATTATGATTTTTATTTGTTAATTAAATCTCGCTTATATTATGGTTTTGATAATATTTTGACGTGTGAGACACGTCATTGAGTTATTATAATTTCTTTTGATGATTTTCAAGTACGGTCAACCGTACTTTTCGTATGATCTTGGGGAAGATTAATGGATTTAAGTGTTTTCGTATGTTTTAGTCACCATAATATAGGGTCGTTTATATTGATTACTGCTAGCTAACCATTATTAGCGGCTACTCACCATACACTACTACAAAAACGTTATCAGACAACACTCATTAGACAACCTTTTAGGGTTCCCTACTTGTCTGATGAAGTGAACTGCTATATACAATGCAAAGTTACAAAGTTACAAAGTTTTGTTGTCTGATGACATGAAATTGTTAGGTTATATTTCAAGAGTTCAAAACACAAAAATGATGCTAATTTTCTGTTGTATGATTTATGAAAATTTTGGTAGAAGGATTCCCCCCATCACCAAATTGAAAGTCGTGCAAGATGCAAAATGTTTGGACAATAGACTTTTATTTCTTTGTTGTATGATGTTGTTACAATTTATACTTGTAGTACCCTGAAACTTAGAACAAATTATATAGCACACTAAGGCTCTTTAACCTTAGATAGTAATCCAAATATCTTCTAAAATATTCATTTTAGAAGCCAATGACTCCAAGTATCATACTTACAAGATAGGTATTTTTATTAAGTATTAGAATTTAAGTAAACTACTTAGATACCTTAACCCGTATTTCTTACATACAATCGATACTCGTGATTGAATTTAAGATTCTTGTTAGTATTGCTTTTATCATGCATACTATTCTAATCTTAAATATTACTAACACATTTACAAGATCTTAAGAAAGGAAAACATCATATTCCTTTACTTATTAGCTTGAGTAGATATATATCTATATATACATATATAAATATTTGTGTATCTATAGATTCATGCACTAGCTGATTTTTCTTTTACCCGTCTTACTATTTGGTTTTCTTTGTGAACAATCACCCTAACTAGCTAGACTATCACACAAATTTAATGTCTGGCCTTTTAAGTCAAATAAAATTGCTGGAAATTAATTTACAATGCATGCTTCATGGCCTATTTATACTTGGGAGCTGCAACATCTTTTCTTCACACTCCAAGATCAAACGTAAAGATGATCACAAACTCCCTTAGTTGAATAGAAAAGCTCCCACACCAAAATCCTATCCTTCACTCTTTTTCTCTTGAGAAGTTCTCTCTTTGTCAAAGAAGTCCAACCTTGAGTCAATACCAAAACCTTCACTTCACTTCTGAAAATTCAAGAGTAAGTACATGATTACATTCCTATACTCTTTTGTCTTTAAGATTATCAAAATGCTTAACTAAGGATAAAATGGAAAAGAATATGTTTTCTAGAAACTTATATTTCGTATATAATTAAATATCACTTGTAAATTTGG
>NW_004443447.1:300878-303735 GCF_000184155.1 Fragaria vesca subsp. vesca
GCTTCAGTTTAGGCTTTTGAATCATTTAAAAGGGGTTTGGAAATGAACAAGTTATGGCTAATCAAACTTCCAAACTAATAAACTCGTTGAAAATCCATTACAACTACCACAACTTCAAAAATTCATATCTCACTCATTTCTTAACCATTTTCTACAAACTTTATATCAAATTGAAGCTTAGGATCTCTACTTTAAATCTGAAAAGTTTCAGAAGCAATGATAAACTATAAAGCACGTAAAGACTTAGACATCAAAGGTAATATAAAGGATATCAGCTTTCTGCACTGCTACTGTTTTTCACCATTTCTGGACTCTATGACTTCGAACTGGATTATATGACTTATCTCATTGAATTCCTTACGAAAAATCCTTCGACATGGACTCCTCACTTGCCTAATTTGGACATAAATTGAATGAGATATGAAAATGATAAGTTGACGGTTCTTTGGACAAGGATTTCCCTCACTATGGGAAATATGACTACTAATTCTTTGACTGCTAACAAAATATTTCTGTTTATTTAAAGTACATTTACTTTATTGCACTTTTACTTTCAAGTTTATTAAATTGCTTATTTTGTGTATATATTGAGTTATTATAATTTTTAAAGTATATTGATATAAGCTTATATACTTTGTTGGTATTAAAGAAGTTATCTTACTTACTAAAGTTTGCAACACTCTTTTGACGTAATTAAGTTTTGGAAATGTGAAGCCGGGTGATTAGTACTACCCCGTGCTTAAGTGAATTACTGGTAAAAGTGTTTTGTGATTTGTGAAGTTAGCCAGGCCCCTAGTCCCTACATATAGTGCACTATTATACTCATAGGAAGAAAGTGTCGACCTTGAGTATACATACTCTGGTATTGTCCTTAGTATGCTACGGCTTATCCGTGCTTTGGTATAGTGGACATAGCATGTGATCTTTGTGATTTATTACCAGTTTCCTAAACATTCACATGGATAAATTTATTCACGCTTGTATATGTGTGTGTGTGTGCGCGCGTGCATAAATAAGAATCAGTATGAACAAATCAAAATGATTCTTGGTACATTTTTACTTAGTTGTGTTTATTTCTGGTTTCTTATAAGACACATTATTATAAGAATGTAAGTTGTACTTACTGGGTCTGTGTTACTCATGATGCTACACATTCTTGTTTTCAGGTAACGAATAGATGCTTGGGGAATGGGATGAACCTACTAAATAAAAGAATGTTTTCTATTGCTATTTTGAGAATAAATGTAATGTCTTATATACTTTTGCTAAAACTCTCGTATTGTAAAATATTTATGCTTTCGCTTTCTAATAGAAGTATTATTCAGACATATATATTTCTTCTTCTAATAAATTATTCGAGAAAATTCTATTTGTTTTAACTCACGCCGCAAATTCGGGCACCATATTTTCATATAATAATAGTCTCGGTTTGGGGGCATGACAATACTAGGCAATACCTAGTGCAAGTTTAGAAAATATATACAACAGTTTAAAACATTCTGTTGTGTGACTGGAAAATCTGGTGGCATGCCAAAGTCGTTTTGGCTCCCAAGTTTGTTGAAACCTAAAATTTCGGCCATCAGACCATGTTTATAGTTGTTACGTTGTGTGATTGTCTGTCGAAATGAATGCCAACTATCGATGTGTGTCTGAAACATCAATGTGCCAACCCTTTCCCTCCTATATTTCAGCCCAAAGTTAAATTCTCCCCCAACACTTAAAAAAAAAAACTAACGACTAAACCAAAACCTATAGCTCAACCAAAATATCCCTCTCTCGACATCACAATCTCTCAACCATTTAAGCCACATATAACATTCTTGTTCATTCCCTCGCGCCTCTGGGCTCTCTCTATATCCCAAAAACAACTAGCTCTCTCTCTAAACACCCAGTCTCTCTCTCCCAGCAAACTCTCGAGCCCTCAGCTATCTCTCCCTAACACCCGCGTGAGCCCTCACTTCTCTCTCACTCAGCCCTCGACCATAACATTCTCAGCCATCTCCCTCAATTTCAAAAACCCAATTTTGATTTCAGATCGATTCCTTCCGAGACATGATGATGTCGCTGATGTCGTCGTGACAATCTTGATCTGGAATCGTATGTGTTTTTCATCATCATCGTCAGAGAATCTAGTAATCTTCCCGTCATGGTCTCCTCTTTGCCCTAACATTTTGATTTTCTGAATTTTGGGATTTTGATTTCTGATGCGATTGCTTCCTTTGTTGCAGATGAAAATCAAAACGGTGGTCGAAGACAGAGGAATAGGAAGTTGCAATGCAAACCAGAGCCGCAAATTGAAGAGTTGAAAACAGAGAAGGTGAGGCTGATACCATGTTATCCATATTCATGTTATTCCATTTTTTGTACACAGTATCTTCCTCATGTTGTCCCTTTGGCATTTTCCTCCTGTAATCTGGATGATGGCTCTATAGTGGACATTGATGAGTCTGATAACGAAAATATTAATGGATTTGGTGGAGTTTCATCCGACGATGAAGCTCATGATGAACCAAGAGTACGAAACATCAGTGTAAGAACAGGAGTTTTGGATGAAAAGGCGGCTGCAACTCAAGCTCTTGGCTTATTTGCGCTGCATACAAAGGCTTCATATGGACCGTATCCTGTAAAACATTATTTCATTTTATTATTTCTTAGCGTATTTTATTTTAAAATTTTAATTACACATCAAATACTATGTCGGGTTCTTTGACTTCTTTTAAGCTATTTGAAGATTCTTTCATTAAGGGACAGAACCTCGAGTGTTGGCATTTGTGCATGATACCTTGAAAGATATCATCTTAACCAGAAGATTTACAAATTTGTACACTTGTGGGTGTATTATTTTTATAATATGTTA
>NW_004443447.1:303755-305931 GCF_000184155.1 Fragaria vesca subsp. vesca
AGTTTTGGAGCTCGATTTATCCCTCACGGCAACGCCACTCGATGCACCACCTGTCCAGCAATGAAGTAGAGACGACGGCGAAGCTTTTGGGACAAGTGTGGTGGTCTCCGGTGGCTTGACGGCGGAACTAGGCCGAGAAGAAAATCCGGAACTTTTTCTGATTTTCTGACTTCTTACCATCCACCTCCGGTAAAACTCCTATATAAAGAACTTTATCCGACGAAATTATTTATTTTCGTCGGCTAAACTCTTTTGAAAATTTTGGTTGACCGCCAAAAAATTTTGGTTGAAAATTTTTCGACTTTAGCCGACGACTTTTCATATATTTTCGTCGGCTAAAGTCCTTTGAAAATTTTCCTCCAAATTTGGTTTACCGCCAAAAAAATTTTGACCTTAGCCGACGACCTTTTTAATATCTCGTCGGCTAAAGTCTATAAATTCACGAAAACACTCATATCTCCCTCTATATTACGTAGTTTGGTCAAACCTTCCACACGAAAAACTTTCACGTAGATGAGACACAACCACCTATATAAAAATTTTGAGACATTTACGTTCCGACGATAGGGCTCCCCATAGGGAATAATAACTGTAAATAGGGTTGACCGCTACTATTGGCACCGAGACGTTACCCGATTTACGTGATTTTTGAACCATAGCCATATTTTCTCTATTATAAACACATCTTATTTCATGAGATTTTTGATAATTTTGCTTCCTATGTAGAGTTGGTTCACAAAGTCGTATAACCTACTAAACAAGTTATACAACATTAGTAGACATGTTGTGATTTCGATGACTAAAATTCAAAAACCAAAATTCGACCGTCAGATATGATCATTATGACGAAAGATGTCTATGGTAAAAAATTCAACTGGATCCGACAACGTTAAGGGCTCGATCGAAACGGTCAACCCTAATCCATCGTCACTTATCACACGAAAACGCTCATATCTCCCTCTATATTACATAGTTTGGTCAAACCTTCCACACGAAAAACTCTCACGTAGATGAGACGCAACTGCCCATATAAAAATTTTGAGACATTTACCTTCTGACGATAGGGCTCCCTATAGGGAATAATAACGGTAAATAGTAGACACGTGATTCTGATGACTAAAATTTAGAAACTAAAATTCAACCGTCAGATATGATCAGTATGACGAAATATTTCTATGGTAAAAAATTCAACTGGATTCGACAACGTTAAGGGCTCGATCGAAACGGTCAACTCTAATCGGAAATAAGAAAACTGCATTTTGAAGCCCTAAACGGACTCGGATGGCCAAAAAGGCCCATATGTCATGGCAAAGTGATGAGTTAGACTCGTAGGGCCGTTACGCTTCCGGAAAGGTATCACAATAGTCAATTGAACACCGAACGTCAAATCTGCAGCATAGTGAATAATAAGGGTAAATTGCATTGACCGCAACTATTGGCACCGAGACTTTACCGGAATACCGTGATTTTTCAACTGTAGACGAATTTCACCATTCTGGTTATATCACTTTACCGGAATACCGCAAAAATGTTATTAAAAACTTTATCCTAAATTTGTTTGTAGTTTTTGTTAAATGTGTAGAGGGATGGTCCTATCACTTGAGCTGTCTTTGGTCTTGTCTGTGAAAGAGTCTGAAATATTATAGCAAGTATTGATCACGGTGCTTGTTTAACTTCTTTAAATTTCTTAGATTTGTTTTTCGTTAGTCTCCGGTATCTATTTTGAAGCACCATATTCATCTTGTTCTCAAGCACATGTAAAAATTGCAACTTTATTATAAATCGAGTATGAGTCATTGTTCCAGTGGTTTATCTGATCATCATAGGAAACCTAATAAATGAGCACCGGTGCTTTATGAGCATAAGTAGGTGTATATGCTGGGTACTGTTATTCTAGTGTTGGCTTTTGTATTTAGTTTCATAAAGTTTCTGACATCAAAACTATGGAAATTACCTATGCAAATACGTACTATGGCTTGATTAACCCTATAATGTGCATCTCCCTGTCCAAAATAGAAGCTGGCAGCTAAGATGAAAACAAAGGATAACACATAGGTATTTGGTGAGCCAATTAGGTTTCTATTGTGTTACTGATTTTGTTTATTTCATGAGCTATTCTGTTAATTAGTTTGTATTGTTACTTTTCTATATTGTTGATTTGACTTGTTGGTTGATT
>NW_004443447.1:306250-323315 GCF_000184155.1 Fragaria vesca subsp. vesca
CCTTTTTATTATATATTTTTATTCTCTTAATGAAATTTACCGGTATTGTTATGTTTTAACCAAGACTTGTATTTATTTTTATTGGATTGAAGTATGAAACTTATTTATTTTGGTATTTGATTTTAATTTCATACTTTTATATAATTGTATTTCGTATTTAAAAAAAAAATTTAATTTAATACATAATTGTTAACGGGTACGGGTACGGGTATGGAAACGTAATCCCCAAAGGGTACGGGTACGGGGAATCTCCATTATCTAATTACGGGTACGGGGACGGGTACGGGGATGAAAAATGTAAAAAGGTATGGGTACGGTATTTTGATCCCCGTACCCTACCCTACCCATTGCCATCCCTATGCATGATCCTTGATTGGCTCAATTCACTTGTTGGAGTTGCCTTTCTCAGGGCAATCCTCTTACTCAATAGTATTCTCTACATTGGAATGGTGTTTGTGTTCTGTTAAATGTTACTTGTAGCTACAATTCAGCTTCTACGGCTAAGAATATTCCTTTGGAGTCCATCTTTAGTTTTGGGAGAGTGTCTTGTTAGTTCTGGAATTGTCATGCATTTGGCTGCTCTGAAATGTGAAACTTGTTATAGATTTTCTTGGTGGTCGAAGCCTTCTGCCAAGACAGTATCCCTTAGAAAAGAAGGAACTCAACTAAACCAACTGCATGCTAATGAGGACAAACTTGTATCACCAGAAGATGATCTAGAAAGCAATCATGCAAGCGAAATAGTACTGTTGTGCAATTCTAAAGATATAATAATATTGTGTGCAATTCTAAACTCTTAAGTTTGTGACTGCATTATTACTTGGATATGATTTGGCTATTCATGTGTCTTGAACCTTGGATATGATTTCAGACTTTTCAATATACACATGGTTTTCTTTTATGGATGAGCAGATTGTATATATGGATTATTTGATAGAGTTTGCATTCATTGGTATGTTAATATCATTGCATTTGTTAGATGTATCTCATATCATTGATATGTTAGACTAAAAGTGAGCAAAGATTTGTGTTACCCTTCTTTACTCTTTAGAAATTTGAACTACTATTTGATATCTCATATCAACTACTATTTGTGTTTGTGTTGGGAATCAGATTTTCGGGATAATATCATGTTCATGTCTAACTTTAACATTATGTTTTTCAGTGGGACAGGAGAAACAAACTTGTCTACACCCAAGATGATTTAGATGTGTTAAGGAATGAGTGGGCAAAGTTCATCATCAACAAATACTTGTAGGGTGCATGATTTAGCCTGTTTTGGTGAACTTGGTGCTTTCTATATGTATGTGGTAGTACTTTGCTTTTGAACTTCGTGTTTCTATATATTCAGAACAGCTATATGGTAGTACATACTTTGTGCATTTCTCATGTTGGAATGCTATTGGACATGTAAGACTATCTAAGAGCTTAACTAGTTGCTTGTTTTCTGTTTATTATTCAGCTGTAATATTGTTTGTGGAAGCTTGAATGATATATATGGAAGCTGAAATACAATGTTTTATGGTATCAGTCAATTTGTTCAGCAATTTCTTTTGTGATGTTTATGTGTGTAAAACTTGGACAACAAAGTCTGTCCACATGAAAATGCAACTGTTGTATGATTCTCATCAAACAAGAAAGCAAAATGTTATATCTATTGTGTGATACAACGGTCTAAATATTTCAGTTGTAGGTTATTCAACGTCACACAACAGTAAAGATAGGGAATAAATTATTGTAGCTTACTAAAAAACACACAACGGTAGAAATGAAAACCAACAGTTGTCTGAAAGGGTAAAAATACAACGAAAATGTTTTATTGTTTGTTGTCTGAGTGGACTTGTCGATGCTGCGCATGTCGCGCATGGCATCGATCTGCGCAGCGACTTATACAACGAAAGTATTGAACTGTTGAGCAAAATGTGATCACACTTGTCTAAAGATTCAATCAGACAAGCCCGAGATATACAATAGAAAACCTATAGTCACACAACGGTGCACCGTTGTGTGTTGACAAATCTATAGTAGTGATAGGTGAGTAGAGTGCTCAACGTGGGACGCTATTATAGCCTGGGAGGCAACCGATCGGTATTTATATCAGTATGCCAATAACATCATCAGACGACACAGGAGGCACGACATATAAAGCAGCATTTGAAACAAGTGTCGTCTGATGATTTTTATGGTTTTTTAGACGACATATAAAATGTAAAAGTCGTCTCAATGACATCCTACTTCAATACTTTTAAAGGCTAGTTCATTTTTTCTAGGTTTATAAAAATCAAACGACATATAGGTGTGGTGTGAACAAACCCAGAAATTCTCATTTTTAGCTGAAAATTGAGACCTCATATATATGTTGTGTGAGAAAGGCTGTCCAAGTCTAGTTTCAACTCTTTTAATGTACTTCTAGAGACAACAAATATATGTCGTCTAAAAATTGTGTTGAAAATTGAGCTGAAATGAGGTTTTTAGCTGAAATTTGAGACCTCATATATATGTTGTGTGAGGAAGGCTATCCAAATCGGGTTTTCTGCTCTTTTAATGTACTTTTGGAGACGACAAATTTATGTCGTCTGAAAGAAACTGAAATTTTCAATTCGAACTTAGAAATTCTCACTTTTTGTTGAAAATGGAGACATCATATATATGTTGTCTGAGGAAGGCTATCCAAATCCGGTTTTCAGCTAGCTCTTTTAATGTACTTCTAGAGACGACAAATATATGTCGCTGAAAGAAACTGAAATTTTCAATTCGAACTTAGAAATTCTCACCTTTTGCTGAAAATTGAGACCTCATATATATGTTGTCTGAGGAAGGCTGTCCAATTTCGGTTTTCAGCTCTTTTAATGTACTTTTAGAGACGACAAATATATGTCGTTTGAAAGAAACTAAAATTTTCAATTCAAATTTTCTTGTGCAGAGTTTTACTTATGAGACGACATATTTATGTCGTCCAAAAAGAACCTTAAATTTTCAATTGCGCGCGGAAGCAATTTTCCAAATCTGAGCAAATTCGAAATTTTCCCGCTCTTAACAAATTATAGCGCCACTTCTTTGTGTGACTCAGACGACATAAATATGTGGTAGTAAGAGGTCTGAAATTGGTCAACAAACGATATGTCTATTATCCATACGGAAATGTTCTTAATTATCTCCTCCGGCCGAACTTATTTTTTTATTCGTGAATGCTAGAAATCTCATTGAGTACCCGCAAAACTAATCCATGAGAAAATTTAGAAACGTTTATAAACCTATCATATAGGTCCCCATAGAAAAATTTAAACGTAAATAAAGTTAACTCATACGATCGAGACCCAAACTTTATCGAAAATTGGTAAGTTTTCTACCGTATCCATATTTTCCTTATGTGATCACATCGTATGGTCAAATTTTGCAAATTAGATTTTGTTCATACAGTTGGCTTATAAAGATACATGTTTAGGTATAAGTAGTAAACGTGTTATAGCGTATTAGTAGACACGTCATGATTGAAATGATTAAAACTAAAAAAATTCAAGTTTGAGTATTGGATATTATCATGATAGCGAAACCTAGCCATGGTACAAAATTTAGACATTTTCAATAATGTTCGGGTCTCGGTCGATGTGGTCAACATTAGTTCGATCATTCTTCAACAAAGTCAGACTACATATACATGTTGTCTGATTAATACTTGAAAAAATCAACACAATTATCAAAATGGAAACGCTCTTATCTACTCCGCCCAAAACTTATATATTCAATTCATCAAAACTCAAACTCTCCTTTGGTATTGGCAAAACTAATCCATGTGAAAATTCGGTCACTTTTACAAATCGATGGTATATTTCCCCATAAGGAAGCGTAGGGAAGTTTGTGCGTAAATAAAATTGACCCATGCGATCGAGACCCAAACGTTATCGAAAATAGGTAAATTTTCTACCATATCCATATTTAACGATTGTAATCACATCGTACGGTCAAATTTTACAAGTTTTATTTATTTCATATAGTTGCTTTATAAAGATCGATGTACATATAGATATAACCTAGGAAACATGTTGTAGCACATTAGTATGCACATTGTGATTCAAATGACAAAAATTCAAAAAATTAAAGTTTGAATATTGGATATGATCACGATAGTGAAACATGGATTTGTTACAAAATTTAGAGATTTTTGATAAATTTTTGGTCTCGTCGACACGGTAAACGTTAAATCAATCGTTTCTTAATAAACTTAGACTACATATACATGTTGTCTGACGAGCACATAAACTTAATAAACGTCATAAAAAGTTTTACCCAGTTTCAAAATTTTCACTTAACCCCGCCTTATTTTTCATCAAAAATCAAATTTCCCCTTTCCTAATTTTAAGTCTTCAACTTTTAAAGGTTTCCAAGCTTGACCAAAACTTTTGACAAAAAAAAGCAGCCTTTTCTTCCTCACAACTTAACTTTTTCTTCTTATTCTTCACTCGGCCGCACAACTCTCTTCTTCTTCTACTTCTTCTTCACTAGCAGCCTTCTCTCTCCTCTCTCCAAAACCAGAAACTCTCACTCATACCTCCACCTCCTTCACTATCACCGCCTCCACCTCCTTCACCTTCGCCGCCTCCACCTCCTTCCCTATCACTACCGCCGCCGCCTCCGGCAGCAAGAGCCACGACGTAGCAAATGAACAACATCGTCGACGCTCTAATCGGATCCGGCGACTTCAGGAGCTGGGTCAACATCATCAAGGCGGCGAATCCGCTCTCCCTCCCACTCAGCGCCACCGTCTTTATGCTGGAAAACATCGCCGTTTCACGTCTTCCCTTCGCCGACCCGTTCTTGCTGCCTTACCAAGTCGTCCCTCAGTGCCTCACCTTCGCCGATCTTCGCCTCCCGACTTTCCTCCCCGACAAGTTCATCATAGTCACCAGAACACCGAGTCCAATTTCACCATCGATGACGCCACTATCACCCAGCCTGACTCTCCTCTATTCTTCAACCTCCGGCTCCACCTCGATTGCGTCTTTGATACCGTCGATGAAGCCTGCATCTCCGATCCCGACGCCGACACCTGCATCTTCGATTTCGTCGACAATGCCTTGACGATGACTTCATCTCCGAGAGTCTCTTCAGTTCTCGATCTTTGATCGCCGTCGCACTCCCAATCACTCTGATTTGATATTCAAGGGTACGTACGATCTCTTCTCTCTCTCTAGGGTTTCAGTTCTATTATGATCTATCATCTAACTTATTCCATATTTATTTTATGTACAAATTGCTTTGAATCTTTAGTATATGTTTGTTTGCTCAGTACCTACATTAGCATACGTATATTTAATGTATGAAGGGTCTTTGCTGATGACAACTCCTAGCTATACATATATAGTTATAGATTGTAATAGCTAAGTTAATTACGAAAGCAAAGCGAACTGTAACTTGTATACATATTGTGCAAAGCTCATTACTGCTCTCTACTAGATTGACAAACTTGATAGAAACAGGCACCACAGACAATGCACAAAAGAATGGAATTGTTGAATCAAGGTCGGGTATGTAGTCATAGATTAATTAAATGTCTGTCATGGAGCAACAATATAAATTTGGTTTATTCATGTGGTCTCCTTTTGTTCTATTTTAGGGGAACTTGAATTGTCATTGCAATTGGTAGCATTAGTCCTCTTCTTGTTTCATGAGCAGAAGGCACAAGTTTTGATTGAAATTGGTGATGCGTGTAATGCAATAAAGAGAGCTACTCGTGAATTCTCCTACTTATCTCCTCGTTTTCACTTTCGAGCTCTATTTCCGTTTAATTTCTGTTGTATGCAAGTGATTGTTGTCTATTACAATTTTACTGGTTTGATTGCAAGTGTTTTGTTATACTTATATGTGGATAAATGTTGGCAGGAGCTACTGGGTTGGAGTGTTCATGGGCTGAGGTATGTCAAAATGCTCAAAACTTCTTCACTGTGTTTTTCCCTTGCAAATGATTCTCTATTCTTCCTAATATTATTACATGTAGACGATGCAGTATATTATCTTGCTGAGAAAATAGTGTTGACATTGTCCTTAATGGTCCATATAAACATATATTTATAATTAGCTGAGACATAGTAATTGACAATTTTTATTGAAATTTTGCTTGACATTTTGGAGAAAAGTATAATAGTTAATTCTTATGCTAGCATCCATGTGATTTTTTCTTTCTTCACATTGTTTAGGTAATGGATCACCTGTGGCAGAGCATCCAATTGGTTTGTAGATTTTTTTGGTTTTAAGTACTTGCTTTGTTTTCCGTCATTTTTGGAATAATAGAGATGATAAAAGTTGCTTCCTCATGAGCTTATGTTTATTTTGTTGTATGCCCTGTTTTAATTTGTTCAATTTAACAACTCATTTGTTATGACCTGTTATGCCCACAGTTCAGTTTGATGATTTTCTTATTGTATACTTTAAATAAGAGCAGGTGGGTAACCAAATTATCAGGAAGAAGATCCATGTGTGTGTGGAGCATGCACCAAATGAACTAATCTCTCATTCTTTTTGTTGTTGATTTGGTCAATATGTAGGTATAAGTGTTTGCAGAAGATTCCAAGGTCATTTTGCGACTTGAAGCCCCGTTGAGAGGAATGACATCAATGTTGACATCGTTAATAGGTTTCGGTATATCATTTCTAGAAATAGATTAGGTCCATATATTCATTTTAGTGAATAGATTGAAAGTTGGACCATAACTTATAGCCTTTTATGGATTATGATAAAAAAGTATTATGTACTCTTTTAATTGAAGTGGATTATTAACATTCAATGAAGTTTTACTTTCTTTTATTCTTAATTTTGTTACATATGAAGTTTAATTCATAGTCAAACAACATAAGTGCTATAAAAAGCAACAAGAATGTGAATTCCAATAGAAAATCGGACAACATAAGTTTTTATAACAAGCAACAAAAATATGAAGTCTAATAGACTATCAGACGACATAATTGCTTCATCAAACGACATATATATGTTGTTGGTTTTCTATTGAGACGACATATAGTCTAATAAATTTTCAAATATGATAATATCAGACGACTTTAAATTGTCATTAGAAAGCAACAGGTGAATGTATTTGTCGTTGTAGGTTCTGTAGCTTGACAATTAGATGCAGTGTAAGGTTGTATCATAGTACATCTATTTCAACAAATCTTTCATTTTTTCTTCTTTCACTCGACATTTAAATGTTGTTAGTCTTTCATCCAGACGACATAAAGTTCGGAAACCTTCAAATTTCAGATGACATATTATCTGTCGTCTGACTGACACTCACACGACAGTGGAGAACTGTCGTCTGATAGCCTATCAGACGGCAGGGCCTCAGACGGCATATGATTTTTCGTCAGAGGACAGTGCTCAACTGTCGTCTGATGCTGTTTTTGGCATAGTGTATTTATTTGTTAGCTAGCCATTATTAGCGGCTACTCACTATAGGTGAGTAGAGCGCTTAGCGTGGGACGCTATTATAGCCTGGGAGGCACCGACCAGAGCCTGGGAGGCTCCTTTTACATGGTGATAACTTTTTCCCTTATTTTATTCTTCTCAGTTATGTATTTGATTAATCAGCGGGGCTGGTTTATCTCTTATTACGAGATTTCTATATTTGATTAACCAGCGGGGTTGGTTTGTCTATTTTTAGGGTATTCTGGATTTAAAGTTATTTGGATTATCAAGTTGCATGCTGTTAGGTTTTAAAAGTTGAAATGCGAGAAAGTATATAAGTTTATATTAGTTAAGTTATTTAATTTATTTTTGTCCACTCACTCTAACGTTTTTAAATTACTTTCCCCTGGGCCCTTTTGTTTTAAATGCCCAGTGTGCAGGCTATGTTTAAATGAGGTCGAGCGTACATGGAGTCGAGGAATAGTCAAAGGCTGCTTCCACTTAATCTTTATTCATTATTATTCTTTCCTTATTAGTTATGCTCTGATAACCAGTTAGTGATTTAATGTTGTCTTTGTTGTTGGTTGTGGAATTCCTAAAGTTTAGTATTTGACATATTTGGAAGATGTGTCACACCCCGGTTCTTAAGTTATTTTTACGGTTATTTGTTTTGGTATTATTTTGGTCTTTTACCGTTTTAAGTAACCGTTTACTATTTAAGACTCTAAGAGTTGACTTTTTCTTCCATTTGGAATTTGGGAACACTTTCTTCATGAAAGTCGTAGAGGACGTTAATACGAGTTCGTAGACATGCTATGTGTTAAAATCGGAGTTAGCATGGAAAAGTTATCAATTAAAAGGGTAAATTTTGAGTTGGTAAAAAAGGGGAAATTTTGATAGGCTTTAATTTTGGGTTTAAGTGTTGGACCGGGTGTGGAGAAGCCCAACACCCCCCTCACTCTCTCTCTCTCTNNTCNCNCNCTCTCTCTCTCTCTCTCTCTCTCTCTCTCTCTCTCTCTCTCTCTCTCTCTCTCTCTCTCGTCTCCCTCTTCCTTCTCTCTTTCTCCCGTAACTCTTCCCCGAGCTCTCTTTATCGCCGGGACTTTCTGCCACCAGCTGCCGCCGCTTAGAGGTTGTTTTGCATGTTTTCGGGTTTATTATAATGAGAAGAGTTTAATGAAGTATAGTTTGGAATTTTTTGGAGGAGTTTTAGAAGTGTTTGGGTTTTTGGTGATTTCCTTTCAAATAGGGTTACTCATTTTCAAGGGAGGTTATGCCAAAATTTTGGTAGAATTTCCCTTGAGGTGGGTCCCGCAGGGTTTATTCTAGATTTCAAGGGGAAATCCGGGGTAGGTCTTGACAATTGGTATCAGAGCAATAGGTTATCTGATTCCTGTCTTTCCTTATCACTACCATATATGCTTAGTAACACTTAGTGTCATTAGAGTGATGGTCCGACCGCGGCGGATCCATTAGCATTTTATGCTTGGATGCTAAGTGTTTATTAAGTATGCGGGTAGTTGTCTTTTCCTTGTTTCTTGTGTTAAATATTTTATTCTCAGGTAATTAACATGCCTCCTCGCGGAGCTCCTAGGTAGAATCATCCAAGGGGGGATGATGAGGAAGCACATAGTGGTTTTATGAATGCCATGGAGGAGTTCTTTCAGCGTTTTAGCACTAGCATAGTCCCTGAGATAAATTATGAAAGGACATACAAGAATGGAGCTAGAGCGTTTAGCCATGCTGTTGAGCCCTTGGATGCTCAGAATTGCGTAGAGACCATTGAGAAAATGTTTATTCAGGTGAGATGCCCCGAGGATAGGAAGGTGGGCTTGGCTACCCAGTTTTTGGAGAAGGAAGCATGGCATTGGTGGCTTGATTTGAGTAGAGGTATGGGTGATGCTGCTAATCATATGACCTGGGATCAGTTTACAGCTCTTTTTAGAGAGCGATATATTAGTCATGCTCATGTCAACCGAATGAGAGAGGAGTTCTTGAACCTGAAGAAGAGTGATGATATGACGGTGATGGCTTTTGAGCAACGATTTCAGGAGTTGTCATATTATGTGCCTGATTTGGTGAAGACAGAGCAGGAAAAGATTTTTCAGTACACCAAGGGCCTTGGTGGTATTTATGCAAACAGGATGACAGCTGTGCCATATCAGTCATTTCACCAGGCAGTGACTTTTGCTATTAATATAGAGGCACAGGAGTTAACAGCTAGCCGTCTTCATGATTCTGGTGGTCTTAGCCAGGGTTCATCAAAGAAATTGGCCTCCACCTCTGGTTCTAGATCATCTACTGGCAGTGGACATGGTAGCAGTTCGAGTTCTGGCTTTAGTTTTAGAGGGAAATTCAAGAGGCATGGTAGTAGATCCTTCAAGAATTTTATTGGGCGTCAGCTTGGGCGATTCAGGAGTGGATCTAGCAGTAGGAGTGGGACTTCTGGTGGACAATCTTTTCAGTCTGGGCAAAGTCAGTTTCAGCCAGGGGGATTTTTTTGGTGTGGTCAGCTAGATCACTTCAAGAGGGATTGTCCTCTTCTGACTCAAGGAGTCACATATGCTCCTACTCAGGCCATGGGTCAGACATCAGTTGGTGGTTCTAGTAGTGGTACTCGCGTCATGGCTCCAGCGAGAGGCAGCTTTCAGCAGGGCAGAGGACAAAGAGGTCGCCCTACCACTACACATGCTAAGCTCCATGCTATGACGCAGCAGGAGGGACGTACCTCCCCGGATGTCATCATTGGTACGTTGTTAATTTTTCGTCATCCTGCTTTTTATTGATAGACCCTGGAGCGACACATTCTTTTATGTCTAGTAGATTTTCATTTCTCGCCAATGTGCCATCCTCGCCACTCCTAGGCGAGTGGCAGGTTTCCTTGCCCTCCGGTGATGTGATGAAGATAGATTGGGTATTTAGAGGTTGTGAAGTGTTGGTGGAGGGTCTTAGTTTCGAAGTTGACTTGATTCCATTAGATATTGTGGAGTTTGATGTAATCTTGGGTATGGACTTTTTAGAGGCACATAGGGCTATGATTGATTGTTTCCGGAAAGTAGTGGTATTACGAAGTCCTGGAAAGCCTGAGATTACATTTCAAGGGGAGCGAGATGTCGTTCAAGTTGTTTGATTTTAGCTGTCGCTGCTAGGAAATTGTTGAATAAAGGTTGCCAGGCTTATTTAGCCCATGTGGTGGATACTAGAAAGGGAGAGGTGAGAATGGAAGATATCCCTATAGTTAATGAGTTTCCAGATGTTTTTCCAGATGAGTTGCCTGGTTTGCCTCCTGTAAGGGAGATAGATTTTACAATTGAGCTACTTCCTGGAACGACGCCTATTTCTCAAGCGCCTTATACGATGGCACTTGCAGAATTAAAAGAGTTAAAAACTCAATTGCAGGAGTTGGTGGATAAGGGTTTTATTCAGCCTAGTATGTCTCCTTGGGGTGCTCCAGTGTTATTTGTCAAGAAGAAGGATGGCACCATGAGACTTTGTGTGGATTACAGGAAGTTGAACCAGGTTACAGTAAAGAATAAATATTCTTTGCCCCGCATTGATGATTTATTCAATCAGTTGAGGGGTGCCACAGTCTTTTCAAAGACTGATTTGAGATCAGGATATCATCAGTTGCAGATTCAGGAAAGTGATATAGCCAAGACTGCTTTTCGATCACGTTTTGGTCATTATGAGTTTGTGGTGATGCCGTTTGGACTTACTAATGCACCCACTGCTTTCATGGATCTCATGAATAGGGTGTTTCGTCCATATCTTGACCATTTTGTGATTGTATTCATAGATGACATCTTGGTGTATTCGAAGAATTTTAAGCAATATGCTAAGCATTTAAAGATGGTATTGCAGACTTTGAGGGAAGCTCAGTTATATGCAAAGCCTAGTAAATGTGAGTTTTGGTTGGATAAAGTGGGGTTCTTAGGCCATGTGGTTTCGGTAGAAGGTGTCAGTGTGGATCCCCAAAAGATAGAAGCGGTGACAAATTGGAAGAGGTATTCTACTGTGACGGAGATTCGTAGTTTCTTGGGGTTAGCAGGCTATTATCGTCGTTTTGTCCAAGATTTTTCAAAGATTGCTGTTCCTCTTACAAGATTGACCAAGAAGGGGGTTAAGTTCGAGTGGTCCGATAAGTGTGAGCAGAGTTTTTAAGAGCTCAAGGATAGTTTAACTAGTGCTCCAGTTCTAGCACTCCCTGATAATAGTGGAGAGTATGTGGTATATTGCGATGCTTCTAGGCAGGGTTTGGGTGGTGTATTGATGCAGCATAAAAAAGTGATTACTTACGCTTCTAGGCAATCAAAGCTGCATGAAGTGAATTACCCCACCCACGACCTAGAGCTTGCTGCAGTGGTTTTTCCATTGAAATTATGGAGACATTATCTCTATGGAGCCAAGTGCCAGATCTTTACCGACCATAAGAGCCTTCGGTATGTGTTCACTCAGAGAGAATTAAATATGAGGCAAAGAAGGTGGATGAAGTTGATTAAAGATTATGATTGTACTATTGAATATCATCCTGGAAAAGCTAATGTAGTAGCGGATGCTCTTAGTCGCAATCCTTCTATGTCCTTAGCTTATTTGAGGACGGTTCGGGTTCCACTTTTTTATGAGTTGCGAGCTACAGGAGTGGAATTATCGGTAGATGAAATTGGTGCTTTGATAGCCAGTTTTCATGTGAGGCCAGTTTTGATTGACAAAGTGCATGAGGCTCAGTATAGTGATCCTTCCATAGTTCGGTTGATAGAAAGAGCACTTAATGGAACGGCAAGGGATTTTTCTGTTAAGAGAGATGAAATTATAGGCTTCCTTTTATTTCGGAGTTTTATTAAAACATTATCCTAGTCTAGAGGCTTAATAATTATTTATTGTTCAGGACGTGAGGAGGATCATTTGGAGGAAGCCTCGGGTCGTCGGCAGGCCTAGCCGAGCATTGTGAGTGGACCTTTGATTTGAATGTCATGCATGCATTAAAGTTTATTTAATTTTCAAAGGCATTTTGGAGATTTATTATTTTCTTGGATTAATGAGTTCCATTTATTTTTCGGGAACTCTCTTGAGCATTTTATTTGACATGTGGGACATGTCAAGTGATTTATATTATTACGCAATATTTCTAGGTACGGTTGGGGACTGTACTAAGCTCAATGAATTTTATATTATTTCTGGGAAAGTGATATTCTTGATTATTTATTATTTTACTTCACCATAAAAGGGTTGATTTATATTGATTATTGCTAGCTAACCTTATTAGCGGTCTTCATCATATGTGAGTCGCTATTATTGCCTTATTAGCGGTCTTCTTCATATGTGAGTAGAGCGCGTAGCGTGGGACGCTATTATAGCCTGGGAGGCAACCGATCAGTATTTATATTTATATGTTAGCTAGCCATTATTAGCGACTACTCACCTATGGGGAGTAGAGCGCTTAGCGTGGGACGCTATTATAGCCTGGAAGGCTCATCATTATGGTGAAACCTCTTCCCCATTTTTATTGATTTATTGGGAACCAATGGGATTGGTTCATTCTTTTGTCTCTATATATATTTTTGGGAAAATTTCCAAGAGTGGCATGCATAAATATTTTTCTCAATGGAAAATATGGGAAAAGCATTAATTTGATTTTAAGGCTCTATCTTTAAGTCAGTATTTTATTATTTATTTTGTCCACTCACTCTAACGTTTTAAATGCTTCTCCCCTGGGCCGTTTTGTTTTTAAATGTCCAGTCTGCAGCGTTCGATTCGACGAGTGTAGGAGGCGAGTCATATTTTCCACCACTTCCAGTTTTCATTTGTAGATTGCCTGTTTAACCTACTTGTGTATTTTCTCGTTTCCTAGTAGTTTCTCTGATAACCATAAGATGTCTTAAATGAATTTTTGTTGATGTGTGTTAAGAGCTTATGACTCCACGTAAGAGTGATGAAAAAGATTCATTTGGTTTGTTTGTATGAGAACTTAAATTCATGAAATTATTTTGAATTATTACTTTTGTTGAGGTGGTGGATGTTTATTTGGGAGAGCGGATGGCTCCAAGAGATGTGGATTAAATTGTTTTAGAAGTGTTTGGGTTTTTGGTGATTTTCTTTCAGGTAGGGTTACTTATTTTCAAGGTAGGTTATGCCAAAATTTTGGTAGAATTTCCCTTGAGGTGGGTCCCGCAGGGTTTATTCCGGATTTCAAGGGGAAATCCGGGGTAGGGGTAGGAGAGATGGAGCCTTGTTGTTTAAAAACAGGCTATGTGTTCCGAAAAGGAATTTGGAGTTGAAACAGGAGATAATGGAGGAAGCTTATAGTTCTGCTTATGCTGCACATCCTGGTAGTACTAAAATATACAGGACCTTGAAAGATTTTTATTGGTGGCCAAATATGAAAAGAGAGATTGCCGCTTATGTAAGTAAGTGTTTGATTTGTTAGCAAGTCAAAGCTGAGAAGCAGAAACCTTCTGGTTTGCTAGAGACATTGCCTATTCCAATATGGAAGTGGGATCATATCGCCATGGATTTTGTTTTTAGCTTACCTCATACCTGTGATGGGCATGATGGTATTTGGGTGATTGTGGATCGATTAACAAAGTCCGCATATTTTCTGCGAGTGGGGAAGAAGTATAAATTGGATAAATTGGTAGAACTTTATGTGAATGAAATTGTGAGACTCCATGGTGTGCCTGAATCTATAGTATCTGATCAGGATCCCAAATTCGCTTCTAAATTCTGGGGAGCTTTGCAGGCAGCTTTGGGCACTCGGTTGCACTTCAGCAAAGCTTTTCATCCTCAAACAGATAGGCAGTCTGAGAGGACTATTCAGACCATGGAGGACATGTTGAGGTCTTGTGCTATGCAATTTAAAGGGAGTTGGGATAAGAATTTGTCCTTGATAGAATTTGCCTACAACAACAGTTTTCATTCTAGCATAGGTATGACTCCCTTTGAAGCACTCTATGGGCGGCAGTGTCGTACACCTCTATGTTGGAATGAGGTGGGAGAAAAAGAGTTTTGTGGTCCAGAGATTATCCAGGACACAAATGAGAAGATCAAGATGATTAGAGATAGGCTCAAAGCGGCTCAAAATAGGCAAAAGAGTTATGCAGATAACCGCATGAAGGACCTTGAGTTTCAAGTGGGTGAAGTGGGTGATCGGGTATTTTTGAAATTATCCCCTTGGAAGGGCGTAGTACGTTTTGGTAAACGAGGGAAGCTTAGCCCGAGGTATATTGATCCTTATGAGATTATAGAACGGGTTGGCACAGTTGCTTATCGATTGGAGCTACCTTTAGAGTTGTCCAGGATACATAATGTCTTCCATGTGTCCATGCTTCACAAGTATATTGTCGATCCCTCACATGTCTTGCAAGAGCAGCCAATAAGTTTGATGAAAGATTTGACCTATAAAGAGGAACCGGTTCAGATTCTTGATCGGAAGGAGCAAGTGCTTAGAAACAAAACGATTCCATTTGTTAAAGTTTTGTGGAGGAGTCATCAAATAGAGGAAGCTACTTGGGAACCGGAAGAGCAAATGAGGCAGCGGTATCCTTATCTCTTTGATTGACATGTATGTAAATTTCGAGGACGAAATTTTTATAAAGAGGGGAGAATTGTCACACCCCGGTTCTTAAGTTATTTTTACGGTTATTTACTTTGGTATTATTTTGGTCTTTTACCGTTTTAAGTAACCGTTTACTATTTAAGACTCTAAGAGTTGACTTTTTCTTCCATTTGGAATTTGGGAAAACTTTCTTCATGAAAGTCGTAGAGGACGTTAAAACGAGTTTGTAGACATGTTATGCGTTAAAATCGTAGTTAGCATGGAAAAGTTATCAATTAAAAGGGTAAATTTTGAGTTGGTAAAAAGGGGGAAATTTTGATAGACTTTAATTTTGGGTTTAAGTGTTGGACCGGGTGTGGAGCAGCCCAACACCCCCCTCACTCTCTCTCTCTCTCTCTCTCTCTCTCTCTCTCTCTCTCTCTCTCTCTCTCTCTCTCTCTCTCTCTCTCTCTCTCTCTCTCTCTCTTTCTCCCGAACTCTTCCCCGAGCTCTCTTGATCGCCGGGACTTTCTGCCACCAGCTACCGCCGTCCGGCCAGCCACCGGCAGCCGCTTAGAGGTTGTTTTGCATGTTTTCGGGTTTATTATAATGAAAGGAGTTTAATGAAGTATAGTGTGGAATTTTTTGAGGAGTTTTAGAAGTGTTTGGGTTTTTAGTGATTTTCTTTCAAATAGGGTTACTCATTTTCAAGGGAGGTTATGCCAAAATTTTGGTATAATTTCCCTTGAGGTGGGTCCCGCAGGGTTTATTCCGGATTTCAAGGGGAAATCCGGGGTAGGTCCTGACAAGATGTGATGAACTTGGGGAGCAGGAAGACTCCAGGCGTTGAGGATGGATGTTTGGTTATAGAAGTGTTAAGTTGAATTTTTCAAGTAAGGGTTGTCTATTTTCAAGAAAAATTATGCCGAATTTTTGGTAAATTTTCCTTGAAGACGGACTCCACAGGATTTACCTCGTGTTTCAAGGTGAAATTCAGGATGGGTCCTGACAGATTGTTTGCAAGCTGTGCAAGTAATTAACTCCCCTATTCAAGACTTGTCTTCTCTTAGGGCTTTAGTTGCTAATATTAAGGGTCTAGTGAATAGCATTCCTAATTGCTGTGTAATTCATGTTTCTAGACTAGCTAATGTGGTAGCTCACAGGTTTGCCAATTTTGGATATGAAAATAATGGCCATCGAGAATGGTTCACTACAGTTCTTGAGTTTGTTCAAGATGCCCTCATGTACGATATTCGTACTCATTAATAAATTTCTTTCTCCTTAAAAAACAAAACGTTTATTTGATCCGTTAACGCATGTGACCTGCACATGACTTGTTCAATCCAATCCGTTGCTTCAAAGGGGGAGAAAGAACCGAATCCTCACTGACCTGTTTCTCTGATTTTCAATGGCCTCTTTTTTTGCTCTTAATAATTAGATTTTTTTTTTTGGAATCAAATGTCAACCAAATTATATAACTCACTCAATAATTGAAACTTATGTTTAGACAGACTCATTGATTTAATTTGTGTTGTATGTAGCCGATAATAGAGCTAGCTATGTTTCACGCATTTACACAACTTTATCTATTCTAATAAATCTTAGGGTCCTAAGATTTATTATGCTTAAAAGAAATGACAGGGAGAGAGATCAATGTTGTGAGATAAATTAGACACGAGAAAATCTTACGTGCGCCAGCTGTGCCAGCTAGACTGTGCGACCCACCAGTCACAGCACGACACGTGTTTTTTTTTCCATTGTTCTCACATGCGTTCTTCCTTCCTCTTCCGGTGAATCTTCTTCTTCATTCCGATCAAATCATAGCAGGTCCCTCTACCCAGCCGCCACCGTTGCCGCAAACCTGCAACCCCCGCCGCCTCCACCATAAGCCTCACCGCTCCAAGCTTGATACAACCTGCTGCCATAGCCTTGCAGAAACCTGCTGCTGTCGAGCCGCGCTTTCACCAACCTATGTAAAACCCGCTGCCACGAATCCTTGTCACCCGTCATTGGCTCGTTGTAGATCCAAACATCCCAACGAAACTTCGCCGGAGGAAGGAAGAACACAGGTGAGAACAATAGAAAAAAAAAAAACACATGTCGTGCTGTGACTGGTGGGTCGCACAGTCTAGCTGGCAC
>NW_004443447.1:323488-338560 GCF_000184155.1 Fragaria vesca subsp. vesca
GTCGCACGTAAGATATTCTCATCAGACACATAAGCGTGTAATGGGCATCAGATTCTAGACATTGCAGTAGCACTGCATCAGTGGCGTAGAATGCATGTTACTGACACTCATTATTGCTCGTTGGAATTATATTTTTTTTTAGTCTTACGTAGACGGCAGCAATATCAATTAAAAAATTAATAGAAGTAAATAAAAACAATAAATATAATAGATAAAAATTAATCAAGAAAAACTAAAAAAGAGACTGATTGATTGACCATGTATTGTCCCATCACAAAGGTCGTGATGATTACCAAAATTTAAAGTCTGACCCATTTTCTGGAAAAAGATCCTAACCCTCACTTCACCCACGCGCCCAAAACTTTGAAGAATCATGCTTCATCTGTGTTTATGAGTTGTGTGGACTACACTCTCTTCTCTTCCACAGTTGAATCTGGAAAGTTCATTATTCTCATACTAGTGTAATGTCTGTCAAAAACCCAGTACTGGAATAATTGCTCTCTCCTATCTCTTCTCACCAGAACTGAAGCAACAACTCATACACACAGAGGGAAAAGATAAACCCTAGCTACCTCCTAGCTAGCCCTAGCAATTGGCTAAGCTCCTAAACAATACAATATTGCAATACAGTCCCATACAACACAAAGCTACACAATAAAGAAATGATGGAAGGAGAAAGATCATGCATTGGAAAAGAAAAACTCATCTTGATTCTGGGTTTTTGTAGCCATATATGCAGCTTTATTTGCAAAGCTGTTTTATGGTTATTTTTTTCAACTCATCTACTACAACTCTACAAGCACCAAAAGATCTTATTTGGCCAGTCTATTGATCCTATTTCTACATTGGATTTCTCATATGAGTATCAGACCTCAGAGCTCTGAAGCAAGCTAGGTTATGACTTGTGACTTATGTTGTGGCCTTGAACATTGCAATTAATCTTGATACTCGGGTGATTATGGCAAGATAATCTTGTCAAATATATATAGGGTAGCATTAGGTTTCTTTTGGTAAAAACAAAGTTGAACCAGTCACTACACAATAATACGTCGAGTAAATCAAAGCTGAATTGCCATTACCAGATTTGCTGCTTACTTTCTGGCTAAAGTGGTCGCTTTCTAAATGATTATAATCACCCTTTTTATGAAAGCTTTGCATGTTGTTAATAAAATTCAAAATACCACATTAATAATGCCATGAATAATTTGCATTGAAGATCTTCTGAAACCCAGCAGGAATTTGGTATCAGCAACACCATATGCATCAGACGATCAGAAAATTCAAACCCCACACAGTAATGCATATGGTCCATAACATATGGACAGGGAATGATGAAGAATCATAAAGGCAAATTTATTGTGAGGATTTGCCCCTTTGGGCTTTGCTATATAGTCAAACAAACCCCTTTGTCCTTTCCATGCTTACTGTTTCTCTCTTACAAACTTACATGCCTTCGTTATTGCACAACCAATTCAACCTTATACAGTGTTTGCTTCTCACTTGTGTTTTTTTATCCAATGTTGGCATGCATTTGAATTCTGAGAAGCTTGAAAAATCTGTGAAACCTTTTATTCTTTCGAATGAATTGAATTGCGTAATCGAGAAGGTAAAAGATACGAGACAGAAGAGAGTCAGAAAGACAGAGAAGGATGGTAAGTCACATTACTACTCATCACACCTCTCTGCAGCTTTCTTCTGCAGTCTACTCCCTCACTCCCTCACTCTTCCCCCTTATCTCATATCACTAGTCACTACTACCACACCATGCAATACATATATCTCATATTCCCAATAAATACTCTCTCTCTCTCTCTATATATATATATATATATAGACAACCCCACTGACCAATCTGATGCTCTAGATGTATAATAAAAACATATTTGGAACATATGTCAGCCCTTTCTGTTTTATTTTAATTTATTTCCTCCTCATTTCTGTTCTCGATCTCTCTGATTTCACTATATATAACCCCCCATCCATCTCTTCACAAACCATGTCTTTTTAGTTCTTACCCATTTACATCACTTCACAGCACACCTGATAAGTAGACACTAGTCCCTCTTCAACTCAATGCCTCCTGTCTTTTCTTTCTCTTCTCCTAATTTGCTGGTCAAAATGGACTTGCTTTCACTTGAGAAGTTACTTCCAATTTCTTGGATCGAATACCACAAATGGAGAATGAAGGAGAAGCCGCAGCAGCAGCCTCAGCTTCAGACTGTGAAGTTAATTGTTATTTGATGGTGCTATCCTAACTGAGCTTTTCAACCCTTTTTTTTTTTTCCCCTCTTGTATTCTGTATTTCCGATTTTTCTCTCATAGTTTTTACTTCTTCCCTCTATGGTTCCTTCTTCACCGGTGTTCTCACCATTTTTCTTTGCATTTTCATCTCGCTTTTGGTTAAATGTCTTATAATTTCTTCCTGTCTCATTTTCTTGACCTTGCAAGACTTTTCGATCTGTCTATTGCCTCTCTAACCTCCCTCTACACCCTTCTTAACCTTTATTGTCTATCCCTCTTGAGCTTTATGTACCAAGATATGAACTCTAACTGCTTTATGTACCAAGATATGAACTCCGGCGGCACTTTTATTTATTCAATATTAGGATATGATACATGCATGTGTATCATCTCAAGTAATGTAAAAACTGCTATAATATTGGATTGAATAATAGTTCAGATTTCTCTCTGCTTTATGTACCAAGATATGAATTCTAACTGCTTTATGTACCAAGATATGAACTCCGACTGCACTTTTATTTATTCAATATTAAGATATGATGTATCATCTTAAGTAATGTAAAAACTGCTGTAATATTGGATTGAATAATAGTTCTGATTTCTCTCTGCATACGTTTGATACCTTTATGGCTTTATGTAATGTATGTACCCTCAGGTAGTGTAGTTACGAGCAAAAAGACCAGTAAACGTAGTTCCTGGGAATATTTGTTATACTGCATTCCTGGCCTGAGACCAGTAAACATGCTTTGTATCCACCATACTCCGAAATATTTATGTAGGGTGAGTTACATGTCATTTTGCTGACAAAACAAGGTAAAACATTTCTAGCTTGTAAGCTAGATCCCCAAGTTCAATCAGATGAACTTCAGTTCAGAATATGATGCACAAACAGTTTGATTGGCTCAAACTCGGTCAGTGAATTCACTTGAGATTTTTCTTTTTCTTTTTCATTTTTCTTGGTACAGATTTCTTTTCAATGAATGTATATTTACAGCCCTTCCAATTATCAGCCCAGTAGCAAATGATTTTCAGTCACACTATAGACAACAATGAGATGGAAAATCACTTAAAACTCGAGATAAAAAAAATTCAAAGAAAAGAAGAATTAAAACAATGTTATTCAACCTCCGCTGCTAGTCATTGCTTGTTGATTGAGTGCACAAAGCCATGACCTTCTACCCTCAGGCTGAGAAGTTGTTCTTCTGAAGCCTGATCTCGAACAGCTACGAGCAGAGCAGGGAATCAAACAAGTAGTAATGTTTGAAACCCCTCCTCCTCCCATGCAGAGGCTGTGGGCGACTTTGATCGATGTGAACTTCTGGAAGCTTTGGGACCGGAAATATCCCAGCGAAGATTTTCGAGAGGAACGAAAACTGGGCTTGCATAATGGGGTGGTTATTGAGGAGGTTGTCTCTGGTTCCTCGATAGAACAGCTGCAAAATGATAGGGATAAACTAGTTTTTGCCGGACCCTTCCCCATTGGTCTTACTTTTAGAAGCTTCACAAATGAAACTATGCCATTCCGGCATAGAGGACATGCGATTGATCCCAAGGGACCACGAGCTGCAGTCGTGCTGCAGTTTGTAGAACAAAGATACAAGGCACAACTTGTGCAGAACTCATGATCACAACCTGCACCATGAAATCTGTCATTGTCCTTGGAGACAGTAAAATTTATACATAACAGAACTATATGCCAATAGAACCACAAGAAAAAAAATATATATTCAAAAGAAACCAAGTGTTACCTAGTGTGCAATTAACTGAGAATTTTCATAAACAGGAAATTATCTATGTATAATAACAAGTTTGCTGAACTCAAAGGCTGTTATTAGTTCAGTCTATTTCTGTCTGAAATTCATTCATGTGGTAGCTTCACGTTCTCAGAGGTACTCATCGCTCTTTTCCATTTTCAACTTACCATGGTGAATTGGTGATACTAAACTTTTCTTTGGTTTGACGTACCCAATACATGTAACTCATTCCATTAATTAGCAGGGTAACTTCATCTAGATTCCAAGGGTACACCACCTCAAAACAGATGCCCTCCAAACTACACCTCAGTTCACCATCAGTATCCTCTATATATAAGAGGCTTCAAAGGAAGTTTTAACAGCCAAAATCAAGTACATGAAGATACAAGTGATCCTAAACAAATAACGAAAGAAGGGCTGCCTTCTTGAATTTGAAGTCATCTCACTTTTCAAAGAAACATCAACGTAGAGCCACACAAAAGGAATGTCCAATTGAAAAACAATCTAAAGAAAACAACCATTAATTAGCAGCTCCTATTATCCAAACCTTTAGAGGGCCAACTCCTATTGGGAACACAGAAACTGCAATTCATTACTACCTTATGCTGTACAACCTTAACACCTGTCCGGGGCACCGTAGAACAATGACCAATCTAATGTATGATATGATCTAGAAGTTCTCCCTCCGTGAATAGCAGGAGAGAGAGAGAGAGAGAGAGAGAGAGAGAGAGAGCATAACAAAACTTTTCTGTTAAATGGACAAAGGCTTCCTTTTAAGTTTTAACATAACAGGATTCATACTGTAGGTGAAGCAATTTACTGTGTTCAGCTATAACAGCACTTTCCAGTTAAATGGACAAAGGTTTCCTTTTAACATGATAAGATTCCTACTGTAGGTGAAGCCATTTACTGTGTTCAGTAGCCTTAACATGGAAACTGACCATTGCACTCAACAAAATATACAGCATTCAGTAAATGCATTTGCCTCTAGCCAGGCTAATGGTATATATTGCCTCTAAGCCAGACTAAATATAGTATTACTGCATCACCAGTACTTATTATGAACCCTCACAATGCAAGTTTGTATTTCAATTTGCCAAAAGAATGCTGGTTACACTTCATTCATTTTCTCGACACCACTACCCCTTTTCAAGTTTACAAGATTTTTTATAAAAGCCTTTTGCTTGCTTCTCTTCTTCTCCACCAGTACACTTCATTCATTTCATTTGGTAAACGGGCATTAAGAATGCTCATTATTCTGATGATCAAATATATATACCTTGGTTATATTTCATCTGATCAAAAAGCTTAGTAATGAGCAAAATGGCCCTATTGTTCCGATGGAGAGAAGAACAGACCATTAACTTTTCAGGAAATTTCCAAACAAACAATTTCAGCAAAAACCTAAAGCAAGCTTTAAATGCAAAGATTGAGTTGTGACCCCAGAACTAGTCACTTCAACAATCCAAATCTTGTCTAATTGTATTCAAATACACATCACAAAGTTTAGACAGAGACAGATAGTTGTGACAGTCTTTTAAGAGAAATTTACCTTCTGCAGCCACGGTGCACTGTCTTTCCAAACAGACAACGCATGGATCTTCGCATGCATGTAAAGAATCGTTGTTCCTCCATCCACATTCTCTGAAAATGTCAGCAAGACTAGAGTATAAGGTTGAAGTTTACAAACCCAAATTAGTTATCAGTCTTATCACCAAATATGTTATAACACAGTTCAAGAGAAACAGAGCATAGGGAAAAAAAGCCTTATGCTATAGGAAATAAAACCAAAACAAACGAGTTTATTTGACAGTATAAAGCATTTTCTGCATTACTAACAAATGTAAGTTTTCTGAGCCATACAATTTGTCAAACTTCCTTGTGTCAATATATATCACAAAATTAAGTGATGAGAAACATCTTACAAAGAGATATTTACAATTGAAACTTATTCACATGGAGTAAAAGCATGAATAAATGACGGTTTCAAGCACCAAGAAGACTAAGTTGATCTAAGAGCTCATGTTCTTAGCCAAGCTTTTGGTTTAATAATAATTTCAGCTTAAACTCATATCAGCTAGAACTTGTTGACTGTGGTAGCATATAAACGCTTCCACATGATATAGCTTTTGGTTTGTTTGTTTATTTCTTTACCTGATCCCATGATGTGAGACGGTTAGAGTTACAGAATTCTTAATAGAATGAGTATAGATATTACAAATAGTTCTTCAGTGTAGTATTTAGGCAATAGAGTTAACAAAATTACTTGCCTAGCAATCTTCACAATGCTCATAACAGGAAGGGATAGGTATGGTGAAGGAAGACTTTGAAGTATCTGTGACTGCTGGCCTTCTTGCTCTGAACTAAGGACTTCCTCAAGCCAATCTCTATGCCATGAACGAGCCACCATCAAGGGCGTCCATCTTTGAAGAAATAACAAAATACAACAGCCTCAGTTAAGAACTGATAGTGAGTGAACAAAACACAAAACTGAGGCTTACCAAAATTGTTCAAGTATCTCAGTAGAACTAGAGCCACTATTACAACCTAGTAAATAAGGGTATACAACTAATCTCTTCAGGAACTGCTGATAGAAATTTAAAATAGTACGAAATCATAAAACAACTCATTGTTTCAAGGGAAAGATACAACAGATCATTGAACTAACACATAAACATTACTGTCATATGATTAGATTTTTCGAATTGGGCATCCATATAATTGTTCACTTTGTTGAGATTTACAGGATCAGTATTGCTTGATCAGAGTATATAAGAAAAGCAGATGGATGAAGGGAGACAGAAAGATATTGGTGCAACCCCACCCTCACCCCACAAATCAACAAAATGAAACGAGATTTTTGGCCATATGGGGCTTGGAAGATCCAAACTCAGAACCTCCTGAAATGAGGCTCTGATAAATCATATCGGAGAACCAAATAAACACTTGGACTAAAGCAAGACAAATTCTATTATAATGTTAATGATAAAAAATGTTTTGATTTTTAGATAATTGCTACAGGAACTTATTCTTGAGCTTATTATGAGAAAAGAACAACAGTGTGAATTTAATTCCATCTGGATAAATCAAAAGAAACCAACAAAAGCAACGAAACATGACATCAGGAAAAAAAAAATACGTTTGAGGAAAGATGAGAGTATTTTTATCTATTTATTATAACCAAGAATACTTTGAGAATAAACTAATTTCGAAAGGCTTTTAATGTGGAATTCCAAATTTAAATGGATATCCTCTCAGTGATCCGTCTAAGGCAGATAATAGTTTCCACTAGACAAATGAATTTAGGGACATGTACCAACACCAACATTGTGGAATCCATTTAAAATAGGTCAAAGTATTATTTAAAGAGCTATGATAGTTTTCAATACAGTAGATTTTCTAATAAATCAAAACTGGAGTTGGAAAAATACCCGTTTGCATTTTCAGCTTTCAGATTGGCACCTCTGGAAATCAGAATCTGACCAAAGCATCAAACATTAGTAAGAATCATCATGATGTCTGTAAGGATGTAGCATTTTAGAGCATTTATTTAACAAAACTAAGCGCATACTTGACAACACTGGGTATTTCCTCCGCATGCAGCATAATGTAGGGCTGTGCTTCCAGCCCCTGCAAATAAAAGTGGTAAGTTATCGGAGATGTAACTGCAAAATAATGAGGGAATGATGGGAGTCTTAAATCTTCAATGATAATAATTAACAACATCATGTGATTATATGAAAGAAAAAAGTTGAAAAAATGTCTCCTTAGATAATTCAGAAATGCATCAGTATGATTGTGATCTGTTTCTATAAAGGAAATATATTTAAAGAGTTTGCCAGCAGGCTTAGATCCAAAATTGAATCCATGGTATACTAAATGTGCCTGATCTAATGTCAATATTCTAATACAATTCAATTGATTTACCATGGTAAAGTGATAAATTGATGTTAAGCCATAACAGATTTCCAATTATTTGAATCATAATTGAACAATGCCGCTGGAAATAGATGAATTAAGCTTTTTACCTATTAAATCAATTGTAGCTCCATCTTCCACAGTAACTGCACATATAGAAGCCCCCAAATCCAAAAGTAGTTGTACAGTTTCAAGATGACCATTTAGTGCTGCCATATGCAGAGCAGTGATTCCTCCATCAGCAGGCCTATTAATTATCTGACCCAAAACACTGGAAATGGGAAATGAAATTAAATCAATAAAGAGTATTGGAATGTATGTGGAATGTAAAAAATGAAATGGATATTGAATTACTCATGATCAAACTCTGTAATTGGCTCTTCTTTCTCTAATGCATTCCTTAACATGCTCCAAAAATCCGGAATGCTGGGAATGTAATCAGCAAGGAGGATTCTGATGCACCGAGTATGACCATTTAAAGCAGCCAAGTGGAGTGCAGTACCCCCATTCAGATAATCTGCTCTGTGAATCTACATCCAGTTTACAAGAATGTCAAATTTCTTAACCACATTATCATGAAACGATCATCGGAAAAGTTGCTTATGTGTATACTGTCTTACAGTGGCTTTAAACAGAATCAAGGTCAGAACAACCTCCCAATGACCATGTTGGCAAGCTTGCATCAAAGCAGTCTGTACATCAGGATTTAAAGCACAGTATAAATGTTTTGACAGATAGCAATTTTAACGAGGTCCAACCGCCATATTAATAAAAAAAAATGTCGTATTGATATGATGTTGAAAGTTTTACATTTCAAATATTACCTGACCACGATAATTCCTGAGATTAATATCAACTCCAGACTCAAGCAAGAGCGTAACTATCTAAGGGACACCGGAAAAAACACAATCACATCAAAACCAGATAGCCACAGTGTAAAACACAATGAGATCAATCTATGTAACAGACAATTGATAAACATATACCTCATGGTGGCCCTGAGCTGCAGAATAATGGAGTGGTGAATTACGAACACCAAAAGTGGAGTACCTCGCTAGACGAGGATTACATTCCAACAGGGCCTTGGCCTCTTGAAGATCTCCATCTCTTGCAGCTGAAACCAACCGCTCCCCTGATGCTGAGCATCCGAAAGAGTTCCCCATAACGCTTAGAAACTTCATCACCACCCCAAAATTGAGAGAATACTACAACTGAGTACAAAATAAACCAAAAACGCAAGACACCAAATCCTTAATCCACCCTTGCACAGAGATAAAGACTTTGAGAGATGGAAACAGCTATGTTGTATATACATGAAAAGAGGTCGTTGGTTCCTTTTACCAAACCAGAGACAACTACCCCACAGCAGCTTCTGAAAAGGGAGTTGGTTGTAACGGTATGAATCTCACTGTGTTATTCCCAGAGAGTGAGTGAGACTTGTTCTTCTTCTTCTGCACATAACCTCTGATAGCAAAAGAAGAACAAATCACTCTCAAACTGCCAATAAAAATGTGATTTGGATGTCACTGTTGAACGATTAGTTAAATCATATCTTCCGTGAACTTCAAGAAACACAGAAAAAACACAAAAGAAGCGTCAAAACTCTCTCATCTAACGAAATCCCATTTCGTCACATCCATTGTCCCCAAAGAATCATAACATTTCAAACCCACTTGGGCGCTAGCACTACCAGACATTCCTCCCAGAATCAAAACTTCCAATACAGAGAATACCCAATTCTTCCCCAAAAATCAAATCTTCAATGGCCACATGCGAATTGAATCAATCCCCAGTTTTCAGATATGCCATAAAATGATCAAAATCTTCAAAGCCCAGATGGCATATCCCCTTCTTTTGGGGTTTCTTGATCATCTTTTAAAGAAAACAGACCATTGATAGATCATGCTATAATGGGTGTAAGCAAAAGGAAGGAAGGAACGAATGGATTGGAATAAGGTAGGAATTTTTGGCAACAAAAGAGGAAAAGAAAATGTAAAAGGGATTGAAGAGGGTGATTTATGGGCATCGTCTTCCTCAACCTCAACCAATAATAGGACGAGGAGGAGGAGGACGAGGAGGAGAGGCTGCCTGCAAGGAAAGCGTGTCTCCATGATGGGAGATGTTATTAGGCAGTCAACTTAGTAGTTGGCTTGTTCTTTTCGCATTTCTGCCTCTCCCTCCATTTTTACTTCCCGGAGAAATTTTACCGCAGGTCGGCTGACTAAGCTAATTCACTATACTATTTCTTTTTTTTCCATTACACAAGACAGCCAGATTTCTTAGGCTAAAAAACCAAATTTAACCTATAGATACTCCCATCATTAGTCAAATTACAATTCTTAAGGTAAAAAATTTAGCTTAAGCTATTTTGTTTTGTAAGCCAAATTTGACTTATGGGGTTGGTAGGCTAAAACTAAATATTATTTTATTCAACTTTAGATATTGTTCTTTTAATTTACACTAGCATCTAAATTACATATTTGTTGCTAACAAAATTTTATACCATCACGATGATCTCGACGAGATCTTTCATATGAGCCTCATATCGAATATATTTTACATAAAATCTTTTTCATGATTAATTATTGAATTAAACAAATAAATGACAAAATAAAAAGAAATTATTTTACCTAACGATTTATCTTACGGTGAGAGTGCTTCTTAGGCCAAAATACTATTAATTTAGCTAAGGATTTAGCTTATGGTGGGAGAATTTGGTAAGCTAAAAAAAGATTGTATAGAATATTTTTGTTTTGTAAGCTAAATTTGGCTTGAAATTTGACTTACGGTAGGAGATGCTCTTAATATCATGTCTTATTAAACAAGTACGTCATTAATACTCCGACTAAAAAAACGAGGGCGTGGTTAATATATGGGAAGGTATTACGTCGTGTTACATATTATACATATTGATGTTGGTCCTTACATATAAATGAAAATAAATGACTAAGATTGCATCGTATGTTTGAACTGTGGTGTATAAATTAGTCTCGATTATGCTTCATATATAGTCCATTAGATCTAATGACAATTAACGGTTAAGATTCAAGACTACTTACTAATTCTTTTAGAATACAAACAATATTTGGAGTGTAATCAAGACCATAATTTGGGTTGTCACGGATTCGCCCCTTATAGTTTGAAGAAAATGATAATCATTTCATTGAATTCATGTCAAGATAACAACTACATATACACCCGCTACCACCTACGATAGGCAAGGCTTCCAATCCTAAAATTACAGTGATATGTAAGATAGACTACCTATATTCGAAACCTTAGGCTCACTAATGAAAGCATAGTTTGTAGGCTGAGAAATTAAAGAAAATAAAATTCCTCCTTCTTGCCCTTGATTTGCCAGGCTCCCAAATACGAAGCCAGCTTGCATGACTTTGGTCCATGCTTCGGCCCACAACCAAGCACCATTCTTCTCGGACACCCAGCTAGGCCTCATAATTGATATGGGCACTGCATTTGAGCCTTCAAAGACCATGGGCCCCTAGTCTATCTCTTCGATCATGACCACCGAAAGTTTTGTCTTTGCCGACTTTACATCACCGGCACTCATTAGCGTCTTTGCCGTCATATTCATCTTGTTCGGACCTCCTTCCACAATAGGAAGAAGAAGAACCTCGTTAGCCTGCACTTGCTTATAGACATAAAGGTCGTCGTTGTCTTCGAGTCTTGTTCACCCCAAACATCCTTGAGCCGCCTTCGTCTTGGTCGGGTCAGATGTTTAATGGCCATACCGGTCCAACATCAAAGGACGGACGTTTGGGGTATAGTTCATTCTAGATTTGTCTGCCTATACGCATAAAATCATTAGACAACTAACAAATTAATAATGTTAGTCTAACTGATGATACATGGCTCAATAAAGATGACTAGTACATTTGCTTGGGACAGTAACTACTGCACATCAATACTAGCCACCATGAGGAGCCTGCCACAAAAGTATTTGTAAAAACACCAAGGTATGACACACAGAGTGCATTGACCGTGTCAAAAACCATTATGCCACCAAAAAGATAGAGCCTCTGATTGTAAGAAATATATAAATAAAGATATATCTTTAGGTCCCAGTGAATATGTAACGCCCCTGACCTTAATTGACCCGTTTACTGTCAGTTGGATCGTAAACGACTTCATTTTTATTTTTACCATTTTCGAACTATTTAAGGCTCCAAAAGTTGACTTTCTCTTTCGTCTAAAATTTGAGAAAACTCCCTTCATGGAAGTCGTAGAGGATGTTAAACCGAGTTGGTGGACACGTGGCACGTCTAAAACGGAGTTCATATGAAGAAATTACAGTCTAAAAACCAAAGTTTCTATATTGGAAGTGGTAGCATAAAAGGAGAAAGTTACCAAAAGTGGAAAGGACAAGGTAGTAAAGTCAGAAATCATTTTCTCTCTCTTCTTCCCAGTCTCTCTCGAACCAGCGGCGAAGTCGTCGTTGTCCGACCAAGATGGACTGCAAGGCCGGTGTCAAACTGAAGCTGAGACCTCCCTCTACGTACCTGAGTTGGTATCTGACCCTACATTGCCGCCATTCGTTGACAACAACCCCGTGAAGGCAGCGACGTCATATTTTGGTACTTTGGCCAGAACTTCCTTCTCTGGCCACCATAGCCCGAGATTCTTGTCTCTTTTGAAAGGTCTTCCCTTGGATAGCAAACCCTAAAAAAGGATTCAACCTAATTCGATCTTGGTAAGGAGAATCAAAGGTTTGAAATTCTCGGGTTCTTGAATTGGGGTTTTTCTGTTTTGCTTTGATTACCTTGTTTATGCTTGAAATTGATCTTCGTCTTAGTTATGAAAGTTGTTGTGCGTATTGAGAGGATCATTGTGTTAAAATTTGGTAGTCATCGGAAGTGGACGGAGTTGGGCGGTGGTCGACTACCCCTGCCGGCGGAGCAAACGGCGGTGCCGCCACTGTTGGACTATTTTTCGAGTTGTTTAAGTTGTTATAATGAGGGGAGTCCAACAATATAAAGTTTGAGAATTTTTGGTGAAGTTTGAATAGGTTTGGGGTGTTACGAGTTCCGTTTTTGTTGGTAGGGAATTAGGGAATATTCGACCATTGAATTTCCTTGGTTATGGTCCTAAAGTGCTAGAATCGATGAAGTGAGGTTGTGGTTGAAGTTTGGTGAAAATCCGGTAAACTTAACCCTAGTAAGGGTAGTGGGTTAAGCTAAGGGTGGAATTTTAAAACCGAAAACCGAAAAAAACCAAGCCGAAAACCAAACCGAAACCAGAAAAAACCAAACCGAATTAAGAAAAACTGAACCGAACCAAATTAGTTTGGTTTGGTTTTTGGTTTCAGCCCTTGAAAAACCGAACCGAACCGAAAAACCGAATCTCTCTAAAACGACGTCGTTTTTTATCTTTATTTTCATATTAAATATTTGATTTCAACAATATGATTTTAGGTTTTATGTTTTATGTCACATCCCGACCCTTATATTTTTTACCTTATTTACTAGCCTGATTATAATAAGAATTTTACCGTCTTGATCATTGAGTAAATAGTTTAATTGGTCCCTAGAGGGGTTTCGGGGACGATTATGTGCGGAGGATTATTCGTATGAGGAAAATACGACGACGGTAAAAATGGTAAATTTTAGCTAGTAAAAGGTAATTTTTATTCGGGTATTATTTTTCGGGGTGTTTAATTTTAGAATTTGGATAGTTTATAAGTGATGGACCGGTTTGGGGTGTGAGGCCCAAACCCATTCTTTTTCCTCCCGATTTTCTCTCCTCACCCGCTCCCGCACCCGAGCCCTCCCGCTGTCTCGTTTTCCGACCGCCAGACCGCCGCCGTCCGACCGCCCCAGACCGCCGCACCAGTCCCAATCGATCGGTCTTCAACCCAGCAACCTTCTTGGACCGGTGACAGCTCCCCTAGCGCCGCCGTGAGGGAGATATCGGGCCCGAGAGGTCCGACTGTGTTAGGGATCACGTCGCCGGAACTTCCTCCTCCGGCCACCAATCCGGGCAAGCTTGGTACGGTTTTGTAGCCCTCCAACCCAGCAGCCTTGCCCTAAAAGGACTCACTCCCTCTTGAGCCAGGTAAGGAGAAATTTGAGGTGGAAGTTTTATGGTGTTTTTGATGTTTTTAGTCGATTGCCCTAGTTAGGCTTGGAATTGGTGTTTGTGCTAGTTATGAAAGTTGTAGAGCATGATGAGAGGAAGATGCTGTTAAAATTTCATAGGTTTTGGAGGTCGCCGGAATTGGCCTCCGGCCGCCGCCGGTTGGGAGATTTTAATGTTGTTAAATTTGGAATATTAAGGGGAGTTTATTGAAGTGAGTTATGGAATTTTTGGATGAGTTTTGGATAGGTTTAAGAATTTCCGAAGTTTGGTATTTTTGGCGGTTAATTAATGTAGAATCCGGCCGTAGGATTTAAGTCGTATTTTGGAGAGGTTATATTTACGACTGCCGAGGATGATATTTAAGTTCGGATCGTTCCGATTTAAGAATATCGAAGTTAGGCAATAATGAGCGTGTTTATGGCTCTCGGGAAATTTTGCCTATTTTGATTAATTATTGGATTATTAGTTGGGAAATTAATATTATTTCTGGAACAGGTCGTGAGGAGGCTCGAGCTGACGAGGCCCCAGATCGACATCAGGCTTAGGCCTAATTAGTGAGTGGACTTTTGTTTTAAATAATGTGCATGCGAAATAATTTATGTTGTTGGAGAATAACCGAAATTGAGAATTTCGATGAGTATATATATATATATCCATATGTGGATGATTATGAGAATAATATGTATATGAGAGAATGCTAGCTAGCTATACGTGCTTTTCCACCATACTGAAGTAAAATTCTATTATGGTGCAACGTGAGCGTTAGACGCAATCGTTGTAGCCCTATATAAAATAATAATTTATATAGGGGATATGCGTGTATATTTATACACCTTCTTTTCCACCATAATGAGGTAAAATGCCATTATGGTGCAACGTGAGCGTTAGATGCAAGCGTTGTAGCCTTGTGTGAATTTTCTATTTGTTTCAGTTGTTTCAAGAAAATTCATACAAGGGATATGACGAGTGTAATACATACATATTTTATTTTAGCCTGAGAGGCTGTATTTTATTGAGCGTTGGAGACTGGCCGGAGCCAGTCATGAAATTCCAGTTTTCGTGTTGA
>NW_004443447.1:338580-352865 GCF_000184155.1 Fragaria vesca subsp. vesca
AGCTGTCGCATGCAGCATATTTCTTTTCTATGGAAAGTAAAAATTGGGAAAGCATAAGAATTATTCCTTTATTTATTTTTTGTCCACTCACTCTAACGTTATTAAATGTTTTCCCCTGGACCTTTCGTTTTAAATTGCCCAGTCTGCAGAGTTCGGGTTGGATCTAGTAGAAGGCGAGGCATAGTCACCCGCATTTCTGCCAGTTTTCATCAGTAAGTTACCTGTTCAACCTACTCGTGTTTTCTTGCTTCCGCTTGTGTTTAGTAGCTCTGAATACTTTGGGATTATTGTATATTATGTGTAGAATTTCTGAAGGATAATTATGTGATGTTTGGAAATGTTGAATTAAGAGTAGAATTTGGAATTTTCGAGTTAGAGTTGTCCATCTGCAAGGGAGATTTTCTCAATCTTTTCAGTAAATTTTCCTTGGAGGTGGTCCCCGCACGACTTACTCCGGGTTTCAGGGTGAAATTCGGGGTGGGTTGTGTCATTTTATATAATTATATGTTTGTTTTTTCTAATATTTTGCTTTTTTATTTTCGTTTTTTGTACATATAGAAATATTTTAGGTGTCGTGTATGCGAAGTGTAGAGAGTGATATGTTACCTCTAAAATCGAAGACTTTATTCTTGCGAGCTTTAGATGACAGACTCTAATATTTAATTTATTTTTCTCTTCTTTATTCAAATTTATGATTTTTAAACTTTAAAATTCAGAATTTATTTGGATGGACTTTAAACTATGGAGTCTATATTTTGTGTTCAAGATGAACTTAGAAGTTTTAAAATTATTGTTTCATAGTGTGGTAGTGTGGTCAATTCCCAATACTTTCGATTGAGTATTAAACTTTCAAAGTATCTATTTGGTTTATAAATTGTTGGTTTGTTAAAGAATCGTTGCCAAAAATTTTATTGATATATTATATATGCTTATAAAAACAAGTAATGGAAGAAAAAAAAAAAAGACCTAAAATACGATAATTTTTTACTAAGCCAAAAACATACAAATTTTAAGGAAAGTTATTTTAAAAAAGAATAAGAAAAACCGAAAAAAACCGAAACCGAACCGAACCGAACCATGGTTTGGTTTGGTTTCCGGTTTAAGGTCTCAAAAAATACCAAACCAAACCGAATTTTTTATTTGGTTTGGTTTCCGGTTTTAGGTGAAAACCGAACCGAACAAAACTGAACCCACCCTTAGGTTAAGCGGAAGAGTTTTGGGGGTTTATATTTAAGTATTTATTTTTTGAAATTGAAGTTGGTCCTAAGCATGAATATTATGCCAGGATATGAGGAGACCTCGCTTGAGTGGCGATTCGGATTTCGTCAGGCTTAGGCCTAAATATGTGAGTAGACATTTTGGTTTTTAATTAATATGCATGCATGATTTTATAAGTTGTCCATTATACTTTCCAAGATTAAATTATAATTTTAGCTTTTAAATTGGTTATGGAATTTATTTGAAATTGACCGATTGGTTATGTTTTCGATAATGAACTTATGGATTTGAGCTTGGGTAAGAGATTTGGTATTTGAGTTATATTATTCTTTATGATTTTTTAGATTTGAGATTAGATTAAGGATTTGAGTTATCTCTAGTTTTTGAACCATGTTGATTATTTGAGTTAGTTATTTTATTGAGCATTTTAGTGTGTGGCACACGTTATCAAATTTAATTTTTTTCTTGTCTTTTAGAATTTTTCGAGTACGATTGAGAATTATACTTGTGCTTTAGTTATGAGTTTTGGGGAAACTCACATGGAGTTATATTTTCCTTTCTTATGTCATACTTGTTGGATCGTTATTATTCATGCTAGCATGTAGTTCCGCCTTTCGAGGCGATGTGACTTCCACATTTTAAGTGGGGTTACTTAAGCCATTTTCGCCTTCGGGTGATGTGATGTAGTCGACGACATCACTCAAGCCCGGTACCCTCTCTGTTGTCATAACGTGAAGGTATCGAGAGTATGGGAGTACTTTTGCCTGGGAGGCACCCGAGCCTGGGAGGCTCACTTGTATGGCTATATATGCTCTTTATTTATTGTTGTTGTTTTGACTAGCGGGGCTAGTCCATTATTTTGGTACCTTCTTCTATGAAGGTTATTAATTATCTTTGTCAATATTTTGACTAGCGAGGCTAGTCCGTTTTCTCAGGATTTTCTTTTGAAGGCGTTATCAACTCTTGCATGCAATGAATTTATTGCTTATCGGAAAGTGGGAAAGTATTTAAGTTTTGGTTTGTTATCTTTTGTCGTTTTATTTATTTATTTTTGTCCACTCACTCTAACGTTTTAAATTACTTTCCCCTGGGCCCTTTGGTTTCAAATGCCCAGTTTGTAGGCTAAGTTTAATTGAGGGTGTAATACCCCGAAAATTTAATATTAGTTTCTAATATTAATTGGGAATTTTCGAGTTAGAAGTTAGTGGGTTTTTGAGGTTCAAAAGAAGAGTGGAAGTGTTTGGACGCATAATTTACCTGAAATGCTTCTTTTTTCTTTAAGGGTCATAGCTAGAGTTGTCTTTTTATTTGTTGGGTTTCTTGAGAAACTTCCTTCACAAAAGTTATAGAGCACGACGATACGAGTTCGTAGACACGTGACACGCGTTAATCGGAGTTCGAATGAGAAAGTTATGATCAGCGGAAGTTTCTACCATTTTTGGAAGTTGTCTTTAAATAAAAAAGAAAAATCAGAAAACTCAAACCAACCAAATCAGAAAAATCCCATATCTTTCTCCTCCTCCCAACCTCCTTTCGTTTTTCAGCCATATCTTGGTCATCCAAGCTCGGATTTGGGCAAATGAGGTACCGTTGGAAAGCTCTTTTGATTCTCTACTAGTCTATGGTGGTTTGGTAGCAAGATTCGAGCAGCTGGAGGTGCAGCAAGGCCGAAAAGCATCTGTGGCGCCGTTTTGGGTTCTTCGTCAGAACTCCTAATTCCGGTCACCTTTGGCGACAACTCTTGGAGGCTTTTGAAGCTTGTGAGATGTAGATCAATCCCTCCAAGCCTCTTGAACCCACTTGAAGTGTGGAGGGTGAATTGAGGATTTGAAATTCTAGAGTTTCAATCACCCATTTTACTTGAGAGGTAAATTCCACCTTTTATAGTTAAAATTAGACTTTGTGATAGTTGAGACTATTGTAAGGCTTGTTGAGATGAAGAGTTTGGTGTATGGACCATGACCCGGTTTGTGGGTTGCCGGTGACGTGTGTAGTTTTGGTTGTAGTGGTTAGCTAGCTTATGTTGTTGTAAGCTTGTTGAGATGTGGAATTTCTAGGTTTTGAGCAAGGATTGCATGCTAGGACTTTATGTTTAATCTTAGACTTGTGAGAGGTTTTGAGTTTAGGATTTGAGGATTAAAGGCAGTGTATTGGGTCGTTAGGTTCGACGACCTTAGAAGGTTGTCCTCCTTTGGGCTAAGGTTTAGTTTAAGGGTGTTTTGATATCCTTTATTACTATGGTTACTAAGGTTATTAATGGTGCTATTTAGGTAATTTTTGAAGTTGATTTTGAGCTGGGCCTTGTATTTTTGTGAAGACGCAGCGGGAGTATTTAGGTGAGTAAAATCTCACCAAGGTTAACTTTGAGACCAGTTATTTATAATTATTATGATGATGATTATGATGATGATTTTGATGATGATGATGATGATGATGATGATCATTTTGATGATGATTATGATGATGATTTTGATGATGATGATGATGATGATTATTATGAAGATGATTATGAAGATGATTATGATGATGATTTTGATGATGATGATGATGATGATAATGATGATGATAATGATGATGATGATGATTATGATGATTATTAATTTAAAATTTTTTTTTTGTTTAGTTTTAAAATATATGAGTTTGATTGCCAACGGCTCATAGGTAAGAGAAAACAAGTTTTTCTATTTAAATGATTATTTTTAAGGTTCTTGTGGCCATAATATTTTTTGTTTATTGACGTGATTATTGGTGCCTTGGTGGTGATTGTGTGTCTTAATTGTGAATGTGTGCCTTAGTGGTGATTGTGTACATTCGTTGTGGAATGGTGCCTTGGTGGTGATTGTGTGTCTTAGTCGTGAATGTGTGCTTTAGTGGTGATTGTGTGTCTTAGTTGTGAATGTGTGCCTTAGTGATGATTGTGTACATTCGTTGTGGAATGGTGCCTTGGTGGTGATTGTGTGTCTTAGTTGTGAATGTGTGTTTTAGTGGTGATTGTGTGCATTAGATTAAGAGCCTTCGTGGTGAACTGGGAACCAAGCTTTGGCCGGGTGATTGGTTATGGTCAGTATAGAGCTCTAGTCTGTCTGTCGGTACTTCATGGGGGATGACTAAGTGTTAAAGAACCCATGAGTACGCGTTTGTTTGGTTACTTATGAGGGATGACTAAGTGTTGACGAACTCATAAATAAGAGCAGAGAAATGATTGTGTGATGTTCTTATATATTGTCATTTAAATTCCTTGTTTTGAGTATCTCCTGAACTATGTTTATTCGCAGAAAATTCTTTAATCTTAATTGTATGATTTTTAGTGGAATTCCTAAACTATGCTTTTTGCAGGATTTCATTTATGATTTGATTAATTGTGAATTGTTGTGTTTTCTTAATTACTCTCTTTTGAACTCTTTTGCTTTTAGGCGATTCTTGAACTAAGTTTATAATGCAGGAATTACCAATTTTATTCATATGTGATATTGGGTTGAGTCATTTATAATAGATTTACTCATACGAGCTTTTTAGCTTACCGGGTTTATTGTTTTACAACCCGGTGCACCAATTCATGGTGTAAGGGGTTAGACCTGCAGGTGGTGTTTCAGCAGGGTTGAGGTGGAGGCATAATAGCAGGGTTTTAGATGTTGTACACTTCATATTATTATATTTGGTAGACAGTATTAAACTCACGTGAGTGATTTCATTTTCTTGACTTTCAAGTTTATGTAAACAAGGAAATGTAATATTTAATTCAGCGTTGAGTAGTGTGACATTTACATTTTAGAAATTGAGTTTTAGTTTTCTTTGAAGTTTGTTGAATAGGTTTTGGGATTTTTTAATATTTTGAGATATATCATGCCCAAATTTCTGGAAATTTATCTTTCGAAAATTATGGTGTGACATCGAGCGTACATGGAGTCGAGGCATAGTCAGAGGCTGCTTCCGCTTATTCTTTATTCATTGTTTTTCGTTCATTATTAATATGCTCTGAAAATCCAGTAGTAAATTATTAAATGTCTTTGTTATTGGTGGTGAGATTCTTTTAGATTAGTATTTGATATTTTTGGGAGATGTGTTGTACTTGGGGAGCAGGAAGGCTCCAGGAGTACAATGTAGGAGTATGATTTTAGAAGTGTGTTGCATGTTGGTTTTGATTAGGTAGGGTTGTCCATTTTCAAAGAAGATGGACCCCGCAGGGTTGGAGCATTTAATACTAATCTAAAAGAATCCCACCCCGCAGGGTTGGAGTATTTAATAAATTGATTTTTGAGCAATTTATTGTGTTGGAGCATTTGACGTCATTTTATTTTGACGATTTTATTTCTTTTGAAGAGTTACCGAAAATGGGATTTTCGGTGAATATAATTATATATTGATGAGGAGAGTATGTATATAAATGCTAGCTAGCCATATGTATCTGTCCACCTTAATGGCGTAGCATATAGCCGCATTATGGTGTGACGTGAGCGTTGGACGTGAGCGTAGTAGCCCTATATGAGTGCCTAATTCATATAGGGGGTATTGGCACATATTTATACACCCGTCTGTCCACCTTAATGGCGTAGTGTAGCACCGCATTAAGGCGTGACGTGAGCGTTGGACGCGAGTGTAGTAGCCCTATATAGACCCATGAATTTATATAGGGAGTATGGACGTGTGTAAATACATACATATATTTTAGCCTGAGAGGCTCTATTTTATAAAGCTTTGGAGACTAGCCGGAGCTAGTCGTGTTATTGTCAGTTTATGAGATGAGAGCTTTTGAGCTTGTTGCATGCAGCATAATTTCTATGGAAATTAAAAATGGGAATGCATAAATATTTTTAATAAATTCATTTGTGTCCACTCACTCTAACGTTTTCAAATGTTTTCCCCTGGGCTCTTCGTTTTAAAATGCCCAGTTGCAGGTTAGCATAGTTGAGGCCGAGCGTACATAGAGAAGAGGCATAGTCAATAGTATAGCTTCCGCTCATTTCTATTTATTTCTAGTTCCTCTCCTCTCGAGTAAAGTTGCTCTGCATATGTGATTGTTGGTTTAGGATCTTTGTTAGATTAGTGAATCTATATTGGGAGATGTTGTGATTGTGGGGAGCACGAAGGCTCCAGGAGTTTATAAGGTTGGAGTTGGAACTTTTAGAAGTGCTTGCAGGTGTTTTATTTAGAAAGGGTTGTCTATTTTCAAGGGAGGTTATGCCGAATTTTTGGTAAATTTTCCTTGGAGGTGGTCCCCGCAGGATTTACTTCGGGTTTCAGGGTGAAATTCGAGGTAGGTCTTGACATAATTCCACAAATTAAGATTCAGTAAAATAAAATCAATAATTAAATATAAAACCATTGCATGCATTTAATTTAAAACAAAAATCCACTCATAGTATTAGTGTCAGGACCTACCCCGAATTTCACTCTGAAATCCAAAATGAACCCTGCGGGGACCACCTCCAAAAGAGATGATACCGGAAATTTGGCATAACCTCCTTTGAAAATGGACAACCCTTCCTAAAAACACCTACAAGCACTTCTGAAAATCCAAATCCAACGTTAAACTCTTGGAGCTTTCATGCTCCCCAAATCACAACATCTCCAAATTTATTCACTAATCTAAATATAATCCCATAACCAACCCCTCATAGGTTCAGAACAATTCTAATAGTGAAGAAAAAAAGATGGAAACATAAAAATGAGCGGAAGCTATACTATTGACTATGTCTCATCTCCATTTACGCTCGACCTCAACTATACTAACCTGCAGACTAGGCATTTAAAATCAAAGGGCCCAGGGGAAAACATTCGAAAACGTTAGTGAGTGGACAAAAGTAAATTTAACAGAAATGAGCAATAAACATGTTTATGCTTTCCTAATTAATTTCCAAAGAAAATCGAATGCATGCCTCAAGCGATAAAACTTTTATCTCATAAAAATATCGAGCCTCACAAGCTCTAAAAATATATGTATGTATTTACACACATCCATACTCCCTATATAAATTTTATGGATTTATATAGGGCTACTACGCTCGCGTCTAACGCTCATGTCACACTATAATGCGGTGATACACTACGCCATTAAGGTGGACGGACGGGTGTATAAATATGTGCTCATACCCTTATAAACACTCATATAGGGCTACTACGCTCGCGTCTAACGCTCACATCACACCATAATGCGGTTATATACTACGTCATTAAGGTGGACAGACACATATGGCTAACTAGCATTTATATACATACTCTCCTCATAAATATATTTATATTCACCGAAAAATCTCATTTTTGGTAACTCTTCAAAATAAATAAAATCATCAAATTAAAATGACGTCAAATGCTCCAACAAAAATAAATTGCTTAACAATAAACCATTGCATGCATATTATTTAAAACAAAAGTTCACTCACAGTATTAGGCCTAAGCCTTCCAATGCTCGGAATACTCCTCGAGCACTACCTCCAACTATTCACACTCTCTAGCCAAACCCACGTCTGACGATAAACAAAAGAACAAATTGGTCAGACCGGACTCCATAATGATCATTAACGATTCGACTTCTTCCCATTTTGACTAGGTTTCCTAGGTTGACCAGGATTGACCAAATGATTTAGGGTTAGCCAACTAACGATGTTTTGACATTTTCCAAGTTAACCTTCGACTTAACAATTCAGGTCATTTCACCAATGCCCTAATAACCGTCAAACAATTAGGCGTCGTTTAATAAATCGTTTTGGCGAACTTCGATTTTGATTAAACAAATCACTGTACTTTCGTTAAATCAAAACACACGAACCTCATTAATCTGAAAACCACCAAAAATACTATGGGCACCCAGAAAGGATTTTCATAAATAGAAAATTCCAAAAAGGGAAAGTTTCAGAAAATAGAAACTTTCCTAAGTTAATAAGTTTTCCAATTATACTCTAAACTTTCCTATTTAAGAACCACAACTTGTATAAAAAGAATGGCCTTGAAAACTACCCCTTCGGCTCTTGCCAGAAAAACTGCCTTCGCCGGAATCTCTGGACGGATTCCGGCAACTTGCCAGAATTTGGCCATAGTCTCCCCGTAAACTCTGAATCACCAAGTTATCGACAAGCAACACAAAAATGCACCCAATCAGTCTGAATATCCACACAACAACTATATAACATCAAAGGTGATCGAGATTACCTTCCATCGATCTCAAGTGTTATCCCAAGAAATCCCTTGGTCCGGACTCAATATGCAGGAACCCCAAACATCCACAACCGCTGCCTCCTTCTTCACTGCAACAACACCACTCACCTCAGATCCTCTCCAGTCAAGCACTTCCGACCTCTGCCTTGGTCCCGATCGATATGTAACTCCACCAATGACCGTTTCAACTTCACACCAAGCTCACCAAACCTACCAAAACGCTGAAGAACTCGCCGGAAACCACCGAACGCCAGTCGCCGGAGCTAGAAACCGGAACCCAGAAAACAGAGAAGAAAGGGCTTTTAGAAAGGTACCAGAAGGTGAAATAGGAAGAGAGGAAAATAATCTTACCTCCCCCTCGTCACGCCGTGGCCGGAAATTTCGAGGATTCGCCAGAAAACAGCCGAGGCTTCTCTCCCTTGGTTTGGCTTTGAATCGGACTACAAACGAGTTCTATGGACCGGGTTAGATAGAAGAGAAGGAGAGTAAGAGATTGGAGGTGGTCTCGTCGCCAGGGGTGGCCGGAAACGGCGGGGTCGTGCGAAGGATGCTGGAGGCAGGCGGAGAGAGGGAGACCGGAGCTCGGGTCAACGCCTGTGTAGGCTTTTGACTAGAGTTAAAAATCTCTTCCCTTTTTAAAAGAAAATGGAAGGTTGAGATTGAAACCCTATTGATCCAACAATCCAGATTAAAAGTTATATTCTGGTTTCAGAAAAATAATTATAATAGCAAACCTTCAATAAAACGTAGAAAATACCTCGAAACTCCGAAAAATAATCTGAGGACACCGGTGAACTTGTGTCAACACAAACTACAACATCAAGATCTTAACAGAGGGATTTGACATTTCGAGAAAAACTCGAAAATAAACTAGAGTGTTAACTTATTAAGTTACCAAGCGTGGTTATATTTCTCAGTAACTCGTAGACCCAGTAAATAGGTAAAATTTGGTCCGGGGGTGTTACAAACTAGTAACAAAACAATAATTTCTACAAAACCAAAATTAAAACAGAAAATGGAATAAAGTGATCTACTTGCAGACAACAAAGTCATTAAGATTATGGTCTGAGTTAACAAAATTAAAAAAAGGTATATAAATAGAAAAAGAGTAAAACAAATATAAAGAAAATGGAGGATGGAGAAAACCCAAAATCACCTTTTGAAAATTAAGAAATTACATAGAGTTAACGGTGTTAGTAACGTTATGTACTAAAAATGTGTCGTTATTTTAATGTCATGTACCTTTATGATTGTTTTGAAACTTGAAACACCAAAATTAAGAGTTGAACATTTGTCATGTACTGTTCTTAAACTTTTTCCTAAAATGTATAAACGAACGGACCAAGTTGTTTCACCTAGTGAAACATCAACTTGAGGAAAACTGTTGTCGGGGCTTAAGCTCTTAAAATCCCTAATGAACAAAATAAAAAGTCAATTACAAACTGTAACACCTTGACCCAGATTTAATTCAAGGGTATAGTACCCAAAATTCACTAATTTCACTCAAAACTCAATTATCTATAGAACTAATACCTGACAAATCCTGACATGAGAGCCAAGTCTGAAGTCTCTAACCTCAGGTACAACGAATCGTAGCTGGAATACCCACCAATTGAGTAATTGAAATTGTGGCGGCAGCACAATGAAGAGAGGAATTGAATGAGATATTCCCGTCCATCTTGTGGCTTGATTGAGACATCGATTAGGGGTTTAGAAGCCTTGAAGCTTCTTGAGCCCTCTATAGTCGAGACAGGTGAGAGAAGAAATCCTCGGTCTCAATCGCGTGTCTCAGGATCGGTGGAGAAGAACCGTCTCCGGGAGCCGTGATTTCTCTCAAGCCTTCTTCCCCCTCCTCTTGATTGATCCCAGAAATCTCCCTCTCTCCCCTTCTCAAGGTCGGTGTTTTTAGAGAGGCCTCCTCTCCCGAGAGATTTCTAGAGCTCTCCCTACGTCGGTCATCCCCCCAAAGTCGAGAATGACGTGGTCATATGAAGAACCCTCCTTCTTTCTCATATCTTCCCGACCTTTCCAAATTAATTTTTTTAATTATATTTTTTATATAAAATATTTATTTATTATTTCTAAATTATCCGGGTATTACACAAATTATATAGCACTGAACACACTACTATCTCTAAACCCCTAAAAAATATATGTTTAAAATGCTCTTCTTCTTCAAATAATATTCTGTTTCAACCTTCAAAGAACTGGCCTCATCCTTAAAGCTCTTCAATCACAACTCTAGACCTAGAGAGTGTGATGAACAAATAAACAAAAGTTCACCTCAACACAGAATAAGTAAACATTGACCTTTTAGTATTTTGCAACAGAAGAACTCAATCACTCCAAGAAATAGATTATGTTATTCATTTCTTTGAGCTAGGTAGACGATGTAGGGAATTAGTCCTTTCATCAAACTCGAAAGTTAGGGTGACACGACCCACCCCAAATTTCACCCTGAAACCCAGAGTAAGTCGTGCGGGGACCAACTCCAAGGAAAATTTTACCGAAAAATCGGTATAACCTCCCTTGAAAATGGACAACCCTTCCTAATAATATCTGCAAACACTTCTGAAAATTTAAATCCAACCTTAAACTCCTGGAGCCTCCGTGCTACCCAAATCACAACACCACCCAAATTATTTACTAATCTAAACAAATCTCATATCCAACCATTTATCGGTTCAGAGCAACTCTAACAGGAAGAAAGAAAACATAATAAATTAACGAGCGGAAGCTACATGATGACTATGCCTCATCCCCATGTACGCCCGACCTCAACTATGCAATCCTGCAAACTGGGCATTTTTAAAATGAAGAGCCCAGGGGAAAACATTTGAAACACGTTAGAGTGAGTGGACAAAAACAAATTAACGAATAAAATATTTATGTTTTCCCTAATCAATTTCCAAGAAAAATCGAATGCATGCTGCAAGCGATAAAACTTTTATCTCATAAATGTCGAGCCTCTCAGGCTCTATAATATATGTATGTATTTACACACGTCCATACTCCCTATATAAATTCATGGGTCTATATAGGGCTACTACGCTCGCGTCCAACGCTCACGTCACGCCTTAATGCGGTGCTACACTACGCCATTAAGGTGGACAGACGGGTGTATAAATATGTGCCCATACCCCCTATATGAATTAAACACTCATATAGGGCTACTACGCTCGCGTCCAATGCTCACGTCACACCATAATGCGGCTATATGCTACGCCATTAAGGTTGACAGACACATATGGCTAGCTAGCATTATATATACATACTCTCTCTCATAAATACATATTTATATCCACCGAAAATCCCATTTTCGGTAACTCTCCAAGAGAAATAAGATTGTCAAAAATTAAAATGACGTCAAAATGCTCCACGACATTAATTGTTCATTCATGAACCATAGCATGCATATTATTTAAAACAAAAGTCCACTCACAACTCTAGGCATATGCCCGACGAAATCCAAATCGCCACTCCAGAGAGGTTTCCTCGAACCCTGGCACAAATATAAAATTAATTTCCCAACTAAAACTCCAATATTTAAACAAAATAGGCAAAATTAACCGAGAGCCATAACTACGCTCATCATTGCCTAACTTCGATATTCTTAAATCGAAACGATCCGAACTTAAATATCATACTCAGCAGCCGTAATTACAACCTCCCCAAAAATACGACTTAAATCCTACGGCCGGATTCTACATTAATTAACTGCCAAAAATACCACACTTCGGAAATTCATAAACCTATCCAAAACTCATCCAAAAATTCCATAACTCACTTCAACAAACTCCCCTTAATATTCTAAATTAAACCCTAAAATCTTCCAAACAGTGGCGGCGCCGGCTGCGGCTCCGCGGGCAGCGGCGGCCGGAGGTCAATTACGGCGACCTCCGATTCTTATGAAATTTTGACAGCATCTTCCTCTCATCATGCTCTACAACTTTCCTAACTAGCACAAACCCAAATCCAAGCCTAACTAGGTCAAACGAGCAAAAAACATCTAAAACACCCTAGAACTTCCACCTCTAATTCTCCTTACCTGAAGCGAACCGGAGTGAGCCCTTTTAGGGCAAGGTAGCTGGGTTGGAGACCTTCAAAACCGTACCAAGCTTGCCCGGATTGGTGGCCGGAGGAGGGAGTTCCGGCGAAGTGAAGCTTTGGACAGTCGGACCTTTCGGGTGGCACCGCTCTCTCACGGCGGAGCTAGGGCTCCTCTCACCGGTCCAGGGAGGTTGCTGGGTTGGAGGTCGACCGAACGGGACCGGTGCGGCGGCGGTTGGTGGCCGGACGGCGGCGGGAGGACTGCCAGAAAACCGGGCAGCGGGAGGAGCTCGGGGAGAGAGAAAACCGGGAAGAAAAAAAAGAGAAGAGAGAAAGTGGCTTTGGGCCTCCTCCCCCAAAACCGGTCCAACTTAAATACCCATTTAAAACAAACCCAACTCCAAAAATAAAACACCCCGAAAAATAATACCTGAATAAAAATTACCTTTTACTAGCTAAAATTTACTATTTTTACCGTCGTCATATTTTCCTCCTACGAATAATCCTCCGAGCATAACCGTCCCCGAAACCCCTCTAGGGACCAATTAAACTATAACTTCAATGACGGAGACGGTAAAATTCTTATTATAACCAAGCTAGTAAATAAGGTAAAAATTTACTGGTCGGGATGTGACAATTCTCCCCTCCTTATAAAAATTTCGTCCTCGAAATTTACATACCTGACATTCGAAGAGATAGGGATACTGCTACCTCATTTGCTCCTCTGATTCCCAAGTAGCTTCTTCTACTTGGTGACTCCTCCACAGAATTTAACAAGAGGAAAAGATTTGCTTCTAAGCAGTTGCTCCCTCTGGTCTAAAAACTGAACCGGATCCTCATCAAAGGTCAAATCTTTCTACAAAATAATCCGCTGCTCTTGCAACCCATGAGAGAAATCGGCAATAAACTTGCTAAGCATGGATACATGAAACACATTATGTATCCTGGATAACTCTGGAGGCAAAACCAACTGAAACGCAAGAGAGCCAACTTGATCTAAAAACCCATAAGGACCAATAAATCTCGGACCAAGCTTTGCACGTTACTAAAACGTACCACCCCTTTCCAATGAGACAATTTCGAAAACACCCAAAATACTCACTTGAAACTCATGGTCCTTCCTGCGAACATCTTTAAAACTCTACTAACTACTAAGAGCTGCTTTAAGTCTAACTCTGACTCTTTTAACCTTTTCATCTGAATCCTGAATTATTTTAAATCTTCTCGAAGACTCTAAGTCCTTCGTTGAACTACCACTAACGTTAACACGTAAGTGAGTTCAGTGATACCTATTCCAGAGTACGAGTACCCGTAGGTATGCACACTCTTTCCTAAGCAATGGAAATAGCTAACCCAAATAAAACGCATAAATTTGCTATCACAATCGGGCTCAAATCTCCTAACGTCACGCAACAACCTTGATAGCACGCTACTCACAACTCGACAATGAAGGCCACTTGCTAGGAAACTAAAGTTCACATATTCCCACATGCTCATAGGGGTCAAAATTAAGACCCGCTAATTGAACAGATTTTTAAGGATGCAGACACTACAGAACTGCAACAATCACTCCTACTACTGAGACACCTCGCAGAGTCTTTCGCGGAGCCAAAGCTCTCGCAAGTCCACAAGATAACCTTGCTCTGCCTAAATGACCAGTCCACCAACATATGATAACCTCGATTGCCGAAATAACATTATGAAAAGATCAATACCACGACACTTAGATCTCTCCGCCAAAACTATTACATTACCATTTTATGCACCACAAACTAGCAACTTATGGGAATTTCCAACTCTCTCCTGATTCTGCTATCTCCACTATTATTTACCACAAACCAGAAGATAATCTGAAGCATGATTAA
>NW_004443447.1:352885-356598 GCF_000184155.1 Fragaria vesca subsp. vesca
ATTAAAAAAAAAAACACACGGCTCACTCTAGCCGTTCCATAAGAATGATTCTAAATGCCGAAACCTTTGGATCCGACAAACACATTTCTTTTTCTACCTCCAAAAATAATTAATCTGATAGAAGAAGACGATCTGAAAAATCAGACACGCTCAAGTCTCCTACACATCCCAGGGCCATGACTTCCCACCAAAAAGATTCTTCGAAAACCGAGCTTGCAATAACATGCGACTAACAAAAACAAAGACAAATTTTTATACAAGACCTCCCAAATCATACTTGGATCAATAAGTGGTCCCACCACAATACGATCCCGAGAAGAGACGCTGATCAACCTATCAAAAACTACTACTCTTAATATTAAAACTCTTAATAAACCTTGACTCTAGACGCTTCTTGAGTCAACAGGGGAAAACCCTCTTCCATAATGCTACATCATGAAATATACCTACAACGACACAAACCATCAAATCAACATCACCATGCAACTCTTAAACTACCACATAGGATTTACAACATCAAGACTCATTGCTTAAATGAACTCCAGTTCACTTGGGATCACCACTGGATTTATTCCGGATCCATGACTACGACACAACTACCAATTTATCATTTACCTCAAAACTGCGACAAAATAACCAGAATCTCTACCCTTCAAATCTAAGCGTTAAATCCGCATTCCAAAATTTCAAGCTCTGAGGCTGCTACCCAAAAACTACAATAGGAATAGTTTAAATATTCTCACACACACCACAACCAAAACTTTACTCCATCTCACCGAATTAGAAATAAGGTGAGAACAGATCCTCCCATTGTTGTGTCGTAGTTAGTCACCCATTGCGACGAAGTGATGCCAAAAATCAACTTTGATCACAAATTTGAGACTTACATCAACCACCCGGAATGACATTGCTTAAAAATTACTTTGGACACCCACACACTCTTGCTTTATGATCCAGTGGGTTCTATTCTACCGCTGCCACTTCCACCAATTTCATGCAACTACCTTAGAATTTATAAAACAAAAACTCATGACAAGACCTATTTAAAATTTCACCATGAGCTGTCGTAAAACCGAAACGACCACAACCATCCCGCTCTTACTCCACCATTACTTTTCAATTCCATTTAAATTTATCATCTTCCCAAACACTCAACAAATTTGGAAACCAAACTTCAACACCCAGAATTCTGAAAGAATCCATAACGGCCCCACGATTAAAATACTATAGCCGACAGAAGTCGCTCAATGCTTTAAAGCTTGCTCGAAGCTCGAAACTTTTGATGACACCATTCAATTTGCAATAATTCCCCGACCGCGACATAATATCAAGTTGTCACAACGCATTGACGAATGACTTTTGTAAAACCAACAATCCAAGTCATTTTACTTAGTGCTTTAACAAACTTCAACTAACCCACAATAAAGACCAAAATCATCAGAAATCTTACTATTCATCGACTACTAACATCCATCATTTTCAAAATATATTACCACTACCATCTGGATAAAATAGCTCTAAGGATAGAAACATATCCATAATTAAGTCACTGCAGAAACCAGAACATATACCGCCATAACCAAAATTATCCCAACATGTTCCCAATTGATTTATGTTGGGGATAAAATTGTCGGCAAAATGGCCTTCAATCAAGACTTATCTAAATTGACATTTAGCTCTTTATGCAGCAATACCTTACCACCCAATCACTAGCCACAAATTTCCTAAAACCTTGATTAACCCAAGACTAGGGTCCTCAACAACTCATATAGGTACCCATTTGAATTACCATTGGATACCTCACCTCATCATTTCAACTAACTTTTTCATCAATAGAATACACCACTACTTCGAACTTTCCTTCCAACTCAACTCTCTCAGAAGTCACGTAACTCAATACCAAAATCTCCCATCAATCAATTTTTGACTCCAATCTTGCCCACTAAAAAAAATGGACAACTTCAAGACATTAATCATCAACATTTCACCCAACAGATTTGCACAAGATGCTCACCTTAGCATCTTAATCTGAAACCTTAATCTTAATTAACCCAATCAATCATTGGATACCTGAAAGGAATGCTAACAAGCTTTTTCGTTCCCCACTCGCAAAACAACTCCAACAATTAATATCAAAGATATTAAATTAATGAACCTTGGAATAGGTGCAAACTATACACCTTTTCAAAACTCGAAGGATGAACACTCAAGAAGTCAGCGTACGGAGGCATAGTCTTAGAGATGTAGACATTTATGGCACACTACTGTCCATAAATAAAAGAAGAACAACTACATCACAACCCTAATCAACACATAGTGTCTTAAGCATATAATGCTAATAGATCCGCCGCGGTCGGACCATCACTCTATAGACACTGAGCATGATCAAGAATATGAGGTAGTACTAAAAAGAGAAAGGAAACGAATAACCTAGTGCTCTGATACCAACTGACACGACCCACCCCAAATTTCACCCTGAAACCCAGAGTAAGTCGTGTGGGGACCAACTCCAAGGAAAATTTTACAGAAAAATCCACTTCTGAAAATTTAAATCCAACCTTAAACTCCTAGAGCCTCCGTGCTCCCCAAATCACAACACCACCCAAATTATTTACTAATCTAAACAAATCTCATATCCAACCATTTATAGGTTCAGAGCAACTCTAACAGGAAGAAAGAAAACATAATAAATTAACAAGCGGAAGCTACATGATGACTATGCCTCATCCCCATGTACGCCCGACCTCAACTATGCAATCCTGCAAACTGGGCATTTTTAAAACGAAGAGCCCAGGGGAAAACATTTGAAACACGTTAGAATGAGTGGACAAAAACAAATTAACGAATAAAATATTTATGTTTCCCCTAATCAATTTCCAAGAAAAATCGAATGCATGCTGCAAGCGATAAAACTTTTATCTCATAAATGTCGAGCCTCTCAGGCTCTATAATATATGTATGTATTTACACACGTCCATACTCCCTATATAAATTCATAGGTCTATATAGGGCTACTACGCTCGCGTCCAACGCTCACGTCACACCATAATGCGGCTATATGCTACGCCATTAAGGTGGACAGACACATATGGCTAGCTAGCATTTTATATACATACTCTCTCTCATAAATACATATTTATATCCACCGAAAATCTCATTTTCGGTAACTCTCCAAGAGAAATAAGATTGTCAAAAATTAAAATGACGTCAAAATGCTCCACGACATTAATTGTTCATTCATGAACCATAGCATGCATATTATTTAAAACAAAAGTCCACTCACAACTCTAGGCATATGCCCGATGAAATCCAAATCGCCACTCCAGAGAGGTTTCCTCGAACCCTGGCACAAATATAAAATTAATTTCCCAACTAATACTCCAATATTTAAACAAAATAGGCAAAATTAACCGAGAGCCATAACTACGCTCATCATTGCCTAACTTTGATATTCTTAAATCGAAACGATCCGAACTTAAATATCATACTCAGCAGCCGTAATTACAGCCTCCCCAAAAATACGACTTAAATCCTACGGCCGGATTCTACATTAATTAACCGCCAAAAATACCACACTTCGGAAATTCATAAACCTATCCAAAACTCATCCAAAAATTCCATAACTCACTTCAACAAACTCCCCTTAATATTCTAAATTTAAAACCCTAAAAATCTTCCAAACAGTGGCGGCGCCGGCGCCGGCTCCGCGGGCA
>NW_004443447.1:367625-387773 GCF_000184155.1 Fragaria vesca subsp. vesca
CCTAGAAATTTCAACTCCACATTTCTCCTTACCTAGCTCAAGAGGGAGGGAGCTGCTTGGAGGGGTTGTTGGCACGGGGAGGAGGGCTACAAAACCGTACCAAGCTTGCCCGGATTGGTGGCCGGAGGAGGAAGTTCCGGCGAAGGGAAGCTCGGGGCAGTCGGTTCTTTCGGGCGGCACCGCTCACTCACGGCGGCGCTAGGGGGGCTGTCACCGGTCTAGAAATGTTGCTGGGAGGGAGACCGACCGAACGGGACCGGTCCGGCGGCGAACGGAGGTCGGACGGCGGCGGGAGGACGGCCGGAATTCTGCTGGGTGTAGTGAGAAGAAAATCGGGTGGGAGGAGAGAGAATCGGGAGAGAGGGAGAAGAGAAAGAAGAAAGAAATGGGTTGGGCTCGGCCCAGCCGACCCAACACCCCTTTTTAACCCAAACTTCCAAAATAAAAACATCCCGAAAAATAATACCCGAATAAAAATTACTTTTTACTAGCTAAAATTACCATTTTTTACCGTCGTCGTATTTTCCTCATACGAATAATCCTCCGCACATAATCGTCCCCGAAACCCCTCTAGGGACCAATTAAACTATTTACTCATGATCAAGACGGTAAAATTCTTATTATCATCACGCTAGTAAATAAGGTAAAAATATAAGGGTCGGGATGTGACAGACTTAACTTTGGACGGCACAAAAGGCATTCGCACAAAATCCATGAAGAAAAAGTTAAACTAAAAGTGTCACACTTGCCTTTGCCTCTGTCTTCGCTTCTGTTGCGTCCGATCAACTCCCACGCTTCACTTGCATAACAAAAATACGCAATTACGCACACACGAACTCTACTATCGCCTGTCATATTACCAATTGCGTAATATTACTCTCTCTCTCTCTCTCTCTCTCTCTCTCTCTCTCTTGACTTTCTGGCCTTTTTCACCTTGCATATCTTGTCCTCTTCCAGAAGAAGTTGGTCATGGTTATAGACTTTCAGCTCTCAGCAAGGAAGAAAAAATCGATATTTCGTTTTTATCACCAGACGAAATATCTTTTTCTTCCCATAATTTTTCGTCCGAAATTTTCGATATTTATCGCGATATTTTCGATATTTTCCCGAAACTTTGAAATCTCACTGCGTTTTTCTATTTTCCCGCCCAAACCTCCCCCATGTGCCAACTCTGACTGTCACCCCCATGTGCCGAACTCTGACTCTTTGACTTTGACAGTTTGACCACGCAAAATGCTAAATTTTAGCAGCCAAGGTGATTTAAACCTTGGTTGGATTGGTACAAGGTTAACACCTTAACCAACCCAACTAACCATCCAACTTGAATATTGTGGTATCTTTATAATATATATTAGTTTTTTTTTTCGAATCTGAAAAGTAAAAAATTAGATAAATATCTAATCCCCAACTAATTTTTTTACCTACACTTCCATAAAAAAAAAAACTTTTTTTAACCTACACCTCTTATTTCAATATATGCAAAACTACAAATGTGAGATATCATTTAATGACTATTCTTCACAATACACTGAAGACTCTACACAGAGAGACGATAAAGATAATTAAAATTTTGTACCTCATAGGTCTTCTACGTGGTTTTAAAGTACTCGTGTAATTCCATGTGAAATGTATCATATGTATATAAGGCGTGATGACCTGGCCTCCATTTGGGTTTCTAGCCATCAAAGAAACAAAAAAAAGATGTTTAAAGTAAACTTTTAAGAATTATTAACAATTCAGCAGTAACATTTTCAACTTAACTTACTAAAACTCTCTATAGATTAATGTTTATTCAAGGTTTTCATTTCAAATATAGTACATAATATAGAAAACAAACATCTCTTAAAGTTTGGTTTAAAATTTCCTTATTTTTCTTTAAATTTCCGTCAATTTTCTCATTTTTTTATTTGCAATCGATATTTCCCCGAAATTTCTGTCGAAATTTCCATATTTTGTAGGGTCGAAATTTCCGTAGTCATTGAAATTTTCTTCCTTGGCTCTCAGATAGGAAATCAAAATCGAAATCGAATTCGAATAGAAGAATTGGGAAGAGTGTGAATCAGAATCACCAGGATATTTAACTATTAACCCAGAAATGAAGTCCCCATTTTACAGGGTTCACATTTCCATATGAATTATTAAAGTTGAATCTGTAATTTTCTGAAGACTTGTGGAGCATTATTTTAGTTGTGTCTACCTAAAGAAGTGGACATTGGGTCTGCTGCAAAGGTTTGGCTTTGAAGTCAACCAGAGCCCTGCATTTCATGAAATCTTCATCATAATACAGTTAAGTCATGCTGTTCTCAATTTTTTTTTAAAATTTAAATTTAGGGATTGATAACTTATTTCCTAATCTCATTTATTACTGTTGCAGCGTGGTAGATTGGCATCTCTTTATTCAAATCTCATCTATGTGTCCTGTGTCACCACTTATTTTCATCTCTTAAAACACTCATTCAATTTCCTCTCTCTCTCTCTCTGAGTCTGCAACTTCTTCCTCTATTGTAGTTGAGTCTCTATCAGATATTCAGCTTATAATCCATCACAACTAAATTTGAAGATAGACTTTGTGGCGCATTAGATGGGATTTTTGTTCAGAAAGCTTCAATCTTGTTGAGTTTTCTCAAACCCTTCACTGGGAAAAGTCAGTAAAAATGTTGCAGGTTCTGCTTGAAATCAAAGAAGCAGGATTTTCTGCTCCACCACCTCCAATTTCGAATCTTGAATCAGATAGTTTCAGTTTCGGGAACAAGGTCAGTCCGAGCATATTGCTCATAATCATAATTCTAGCCATTATTTTCTTTGTTTCCGGTTTGCTTCACCTGCTCATTAGATTCCTTTTAAGACCTCCAAGCAGAGACACAGATGACTTGGAGAGTGTGACTGTTCTTCAAGGCCAGTTACAGCAACTCTTTCATCTGCATGATGCTGGAGTTGACCAGTCCTTCATAGACACCCTTCCTGTGTTTAATTACAAAGCCATTATTGGATTGAAAAATCCATTTGATTGTGCTGTTTGTTTATGTGAGTTTGAGCCTGAAGACAAGCTTAGATTGTTGCCAAAATGTAGCCATGCTTTTCATATGGAGTGTATAGACACTTGGCTCCTGTCTCACTCCACCTGCCCTCTGTGTAGATCCACTTTGCTTCCTGAGTTTTCTCAAAACAATACTTGTCCTCCCATTGTTCTTGTTCTTGAATCGGGAAGTGTTGAAAACTCGAGAGAGATCAATGTTTCTGGTAGAGACAATCTTGCTGCCGTTGGCAGGACAGGTTCTGCTTTGGGTCCTAATTCCCATCTTGGTTTACATGGAGACGTAGAATTGGGCTTGTCTCAACACAAATCTTGCGAAATTGTGACGAAAAATGAAGTGAATCCGAATCCGGCAGTTGCAGTGGATCAAGAGGAAAAGGTAGTGCAAGTGAAGCTAGGCAAGTTCAGGAATGTAGATGGTGGTGAAGGGAGTAGTAATAGAAACGTGGATGCAAGGAGGTGTTTCTCGATGGGGTCTTTTGCTTATGTAATGGATGAGACCTCTTCATTGCAAGTACCCATTAGAAGCTCGACGAAAAAGCAATCTAGCAAGAAGCCCAGTTTGCCTTTAGAACCAGGCCATAGGCAAGCAATGTCCGAATGCGATTTCGAGTCCAGGAGAGAGTTCAAGTTTAATGGGGTAGAAGCTATTGGAAGCCTTGAAAGTCAAGGGACTAATAGTGCTAGCATTACTAGTGGCAATGGCATTGGGAAGAGCAAGAGGGAGAGCTTCTCTATATCAAAGATTTGGCTCAGGGGGAAGAAAGAAAAGCCAAATGTGGTTGCGGCTGACCTGTCTAGGCGGGCCTTCTCGTTCCGGTTTCCAGGGCACCGGGAAGGCTCAGATGAAAGCATGGCCAAGAATGGTGGTGGGAGTAGGAGGACTATTTCTGAAGTTGACATTGCAAGGTGGGAAAATGGAGGGAGTGAGGGGAATTTCAGCTGCAACAGTTTGGATTCTCAAGCAAATGCACCATCTTTTGCAAGAAGGACACTGCTTTGGCTGATGGGAAGACAGAACAAAGTTGTTCATTCATCTTTAGATCCCACTATGTAGTATATTTTTCCTTCTTTCTATATTCTCTTTTTGTTTGATTATAATTCTTTACCAGAACCATAAATATCATCTCTGAATGAAAAGCAAACGTGCAAACGATCTGTCTACTTCAAACTTGAGTAGCGATCTCTGTTCCGGCCAGTTCTGGTTTTTCCGATGGCAAACATCGGCAGAAAAATGAGATTAAATAATAGAGCAGCAAGTTGTTTGATCCCTTTCACAAGCATAGTAAATGCAAAATGGAGATTCAATTCAAATTGAAAAGGAAGACTCGAAATCCCTCACTCCATCCTTGTGGTTACAGGCTGTTGCATCGAAGAGGAGTCAATTATCGAATGGAAGGATAGGCGTTTAGACGGACTGGACATTAATGTCTGATGTAAACAGTTGGAGGCCATTGTATGCAAGGAGACATTTTTAAATGCTACGGGAGGACCACGTGGCAGTCTGACCACGTGGCAGTCTGACGTGGTCCTACGTTCTAATCAAATTTAGACATGTGGATTTTTTACAACTAAAATATAAACAAATATTTTTTATTTTTTGTGAAATGACATTCATGGGTATTTAGCAAGTTCAAACTAGAGTCTAGGGTATAGGGTTTAAAGTTTAGGGTTAGAGTTTAGGGTATAGGGTTTAGGGTTTAGGGTTTTGGGTTTTGGGCTTAGGGTTTAGTATTAAAAAAACAACAGAAAACCTAAAATGGTCTTTGACAAAATAGCTGAAATAATTTTTCGTAAATAAAATCTACATGTCTAAATTTGATTAGAAAGTAGGACCACGTCAGACTGGCACGTGGTCCTCCCATAGCACTGAAAAATTTCTCGTATGCAAGAGTAATATGTGCGACCTGCCCAATAAGCTACAATTCTTAATACCCTGCCCGAATTATGAATCTTAGGCTACAAAGATTTTTTGAACATCAATCCCACTGAGGGAAAAATTATATTCATCACAAGCTAGAATAAATTATTACATACTTTTTCGTTGTCATTTATATACAAACAAGAAGATAGTGGTAGTACTCACAATGTCACATAGAGCTAGACCTACTAATTGTACAATTAACACGTAGATATAGTGGGATCCTCCTTTGGTACTACGACGGAGGCACTAGAAGAAGCTATAAACTCAACCCTTACAACATAATTCTTTTACCAGTAAATTTAGTCGTCTAGAGACCTTAATTGGTGTACAACTAGATTTACTGAAAATTAAATCAATAGGAATCAAGACCATAGTCCCTATGAAAAAACTTATAGAGCTAGGAAAAGGCAAACGGACTTGCTAGTGCACAAAATGTGCGTAGAAAGAGCAAAGCTCACCAAGAGAAATCTAAAGTAGAAAAAACTAATTAAAAAGGAGTACCATGAGTTCAAAGGCCAAACCTGGCCCAATTATTGACTGGTCCAATGCAACATTAACGGCTGCTGAAGTTGCTTCTCCATCCTGACGGTAAAAACCTCCTTTTCTCCACCGCCAACCGCCGCCGGCTCTTCACCCAAGAGAGCGCTCACCCACCACTAATCTCTCCACCTCCAGCACACTAGCTAAGAAGTCGCCCACCTTCAGATCATCTCTGAACTGCTTAACCCAAATCAAATCTGAACGACCCCATCAAGGCTTGATGGATCTCAGCCACATCATCACATTGTCATCACCAATCGGTGATCTCCGACAACTTGGAAGCACCCGTCAAACAATCCGAGTAACAACTTGGGATGCAATGACGCCCGCCTCTTTCGTCAACCATCATCCCTTTGCCATCATTCCACATCTTCCCTCTAGCCGATCTTGTCACATCCCGGTTCTTAAATTAAATTACGGTTATTTACTGTTGGTATTACTTTGGCCTTTTACTGTCTTAAGTAACCGTTTACTATTTAAGACTCAAAAAGTTGACTTTTCTTCCGTTTGGAATTTGGGAAAATTTTCCGCATGAAAGTCGTAGAGGACGTTAAACAGAGTTTGTGGACATGTGGCACGCTTAAATCGGAGTTCGTATGAAGAAGTTATGGTCTAAAAACGAAAGTTACTATTTTGGTTGGGGGTAAATTTTTGGTAGGCTTTATTTTTGTGTGGGTATTAAAGTTGAACTAGGTAGGAGAGGCCCATTTCTTCTCTTCCTTCTCTCTCTCCTCTCCCCCGAATTCTTCCCGTCCCGCCGAACGTTCCCCCTCAGTTCATCGCCGTCCGGCCACCACAGACAACCACACCGGTCCCGATCGGTCAGCCCTCGACCTAGCTTTCTTCTTGGACCAGTGGGAGCAGCCATAATGTCGCCGTGAGGGAGGAAGAGCGCTTGGAAGCTCCAACTATGTAGTGGGAATCCATCACCGGAATTCACTCCTCCAGCCGCCATCGCCGGTGGTTCGGGTCTCATTTGGAAGTGCTCTTCGTGTGTAACAATCCCTTAGAAGGTAATTAACCAACTCGAATTGTGTATGAGGATTTTCGGTCTAGGGTTTGCATTGGGGATTTTTGGATGTTTTGATTCGATTACCCTAGTTAGGCTTAGAATTGGACTAAGTGCTAGTTATGGAAGTTGTTGTGCATGTTGAGAGGATTGTTATGTTAAAATTTGGGAAGCATTGGAGGTCGCCGAAGTACGGCTGCCTGCCGCCGCTGCTGGCGGAGAAGGCGGCGGCTCCCCTTAGGGGCAGTTTTCTAGGTTTTTGAGATTGTTTTAATGAGAGGAGTTTAATGATGTGAAATTTGGAATTTTTGGAGGAGTTTTGATAAGTTTTGGGATTTTTCAATGGTTAAGAATTGTGGCGGTTATTAGAATGGGATTTCGGCAGTTGGTTTAGCAGGTTTTAAATTCTAAAAAGGTTAATTTATGGCTATCGGTAAGTGCGGAGTAATGTGAGCCTTATTAGATTAAAAGTGGAGAAGTTGGGCAAGAGAGATGAAATTATAGGCTTCCTTTTTATTTCGGAAATATTTATTTAAGCTTTAATCTAGTCTGGAGACTTAATATTATTTATTATTTAGGACGTGAGGAGGATCGTGTTGGGAGACCTCGGATCGATGGCATGCATAGCCGTATACAGTGAGTGGACATTTTGATTTTAAATAAATATGCATGTAAGATTATATATTTTATTATTTTATTTTCCGAGCTTATATTATAATTTTGGCTTATGAGATGATCTTGGAAATTATTTGAGTTTGAAGCATTGATTAATGGTTGGTCATGATTTATGGATTTGAGCTCGGGTTTTAAAGTTGGTATTTGAGTTTTGATATTCTTTATGACTCCAGATTTAATTATCATCGGTTTTATTTTGATGACTGTGAGATTTATAAAAGATTGAAGAAAATGAGATTTTCGGTAGTTCTCTATTTATAACTTTATCGTTTACTTGTGGATTATCGATATTGACATTGAGAATATTTTTAACGAGTATTTTCGGATTATGAAATTATTTACAATTTATATTTGATAATTAAATTTCGCTTATAATTAGGGATTTGAGAATATTTGGACGTGTGAGACACGTCAATCTGTTTTAATAAAATTTCTTATGATGATTTACAAGTACGGTTGGGAACCGTACCATTCGTTTGATATTGGGGAAGTTTAATGGATTTAAGTGACTTCGTATGTTTTTAGTCACCATAATATATGGTCCCTTATATTGACTATTGCTAGCTAACCATTATTAGTGGTCATAGGTGAGTAGAGCGCTTAGCGTGGGACGCTATTATAACCTGGGAGGCAACCGATCAGTATTTATATTTATTAGTTAGCTAGCCTTATTAGCGGTCCTCATCATATGTGAGTTGAGCGCTTAGCGTGGAACGCTATTATAGTCTGGGAGGCTCCTTTTACATAGTGATAACTCTTCCCCTTATTTATTTTTCTCAGTTATATAATTGATTAACCAGTGGGGCTGGTTTATCCCTCATTTTGAGATTTCTGTTTTATTTAACCAGCGAGGGTGATTTATCCATTATAAAGTGAATTTGGATTTAAAGTTTTAAGGACGTTCAAAGTTGCGTGCAATCAAGTTTTAAAGTTGAAACATGGGAAAGTATATAAATTATGTTTTTGTTAAGTTATTTAATTTATTTTTTTGTCCACTCACTCTAACGTTTCAAATTACTTTCTCCTGGGCCCTTTGGTTTTAAATGCCCAGTTTGCGGGCTAAGTTTAAATGAGGTCGAGCGTACATGGAGTCGAGGCATAGTTAGAGGCTGCTTCCGCTTAATATTTATTCATTGTTATTCTTTTATTATTAGATATGCTCTGGTAACCAGTTAGTGAATTAATTGTTTGTTGTTGGTTATGAGATTACTATAGATGAGTAATTGTTATATTGGGAGGTGTGATGAACTTGGGGAGCAGGAAGGCTCCAGGAAGGCTCCAGGTGTTGAGGCTGGTATGTTTGGTTTTAGAAGTGTAAGTTGGATTTTTCAGGTAAGGGTTGTCCATTTTCAAGGAAGATGATGCCGAATTTCGGTAAATTTTCCTTGGAGATGGACTCCGCAGGATTTACTTCGGGTTTCAGGGTGAAATTTGGGGTGGGTCCTGACAAATCTAGACAAAGTTTCCACCCTTGCAGCCTCTACATCTATTGGACCAGGACTACCAATGGATTGGCAATCCCTTCAGCTTCTACGTCTTCGCTCTAGCTGATCGTGACAAAGTCACCACCCTCGTAGATTCTACATCGATTGGACCATGACTACCAATGGACTGTCAGTCCCTTGAAGCCCGTCTGATGCTGCCGCCATGAGGGCGTGTCATCGGACAAGGTGAGAATTCCTTAGGGGTTGTCAAGCGTGTGTGATGAGTTCTAGAGTATTAGGGTTTCTGTTTCCTCAGTTGAACCTTAGTTAACTCATATATATATTTGGGCAATGGCGGATATTTTTTATTCAACCACAAAACTAAGTTACAAACACATCAAATGACCCACTAATGGAGTCTGGAAACAAACCCAAAAACAACCCTATCACTACAATCTTCAACCATAGGAACTGATCAAGCAGCAAGATGAAGTGCAGTGATGACGACGTAGCCGACAACGCACAAAAGTAACACATGATCGTCACTAGATTAGCCAGCAAATACATGGAGTTCAACCAAGACAACCCTAAGCAAAGACAGCAGCACAAAACCCATCCAAATATTTTCATATCTCCAATCTCTGAAGCATACAAAACATCCTCTAATAGTAACAACAAAACCAAAACAAGAGAAAAAAAGAATAAAGGTAGAGAAATAGAGAATCAATCCACAAAGGGATCGGAGAGAGAGAGAGAGACGACGATAAGTGATAATGCTGGGATACGCCTCTTAGGGTCTTAGGGTTATGGAATAAGGGGTAAGGGGCTGGGTTGCTAGGGGGTTACGGGTTAGGCCTCTTACATAAATTTAAATCACATATGTTGTTTTTGTTGGGTTCCGGGGTCTAGGGACTCAGATAGAATCCTTCAGTTTTCGTCTTTCTCTTTAGTACGTGCTCAAGTAACAACGTGTCAGAGGTCACAACTGGGGTGGCCCAGTCTTCAACTCTATGATGCCTAAGTTAGCAAGATGTCACTACTTGTATTGTACGAGAGTTAGGGGAATAGTGAACTTGTTTTGGAATGTCGAGTATGCTATATAGACATGTATTGGGAGTTGTGTTGCAGTCCGTCGATGTGGGACAAGTGCACTGGGCAAGTTCGCTGCCACCTTTTGGCGAGATTCGTTGCTTGGCCTCCATAGCCTAGTCACTAGAGGTGCCACTAGTGGTTCCAGATGGTCCGATGTTATCTTCGATTACCGAAATATTGAGGTGTTTTCTCGGTACAGTCTATGTATACAGAGGTGTGAACAAGTCCCCAAGTACCTAGTAAGAGAGTGCTCTTGAGTGGGGAGTTTATGTAACTGTACCGAGAGTATACCTCGTTGATAAGTCCATTTGATGCAACGTTCTTAATGTATTTCCGACCCTATTTAGCTATGTAATTCCTTTAATAATATTCATTTTAACTTAGGTTGTGTTTTTTAGGTCGCAAATAAAGCCGAGGAGCACAAAAGAAGCAAAAGAGGAGAAAACTTGAAGGAAAAGGAATCCATATTGCACAAGGAAAGAAATCAGAAATCTGCCAGGAATTGTCAGTCAACTTCGACAGAGGATTGTGATCAGCTCACAATGATCCAGGAGATGAACCTTATATCAACGGAAAGCTAGAAGAGTCTAGTTTCCAGAAATTTTTGCGGATCATCAATAGCTATTTTGGAGAAGAAGTTATGACCGTTTGAGTGGCTGAAGGTCAGTCTGCCCGAATTTGTGATTTGGACCAAAAATTCTATTTCAAGGCCCAGACCGCATAGGCAAGCCCATGGACGAAAATTAGGGTTCTCTAACCCTAATAACAGATGCTCATACATATAAGAGAAGTGGGAGATGCAAAAGATATCTCTTCTTGTGCATAGAATTCAGTCCTCTCTGCCGTAGCTCTGCCTCTCCAAGGATCTCTCCCAATTCAGAAAATCTTCCTCCTTGCCATGCTCTAGGACTTCTCCAAAAGTATAGCGTTACTCTTCTTTGTGCCGAGACTATCCCTTGTTGTTCTTCAAGCGTTCTTGAGATCAAAAAGTGTAATCTATGGTTCAAACTCTTGTTTTTAGGTTTTCTATTTGTTATTGTCGAATTCCCTTAGATGATTTTATGCATTGAAGTTGGACTTTTATTGAGATTTAGTTATTGCATGAAATTTTCAGATTTATATGATTGAGTTATTCATGTGTTTATGATGTTTGTTTAACCTAGATCATGCCTACTATTGTGTTAGAAAATCTATGATTCCGGTTTAATTCAATATGCTAATTCGGCCAAGTTAACAAAATCATAATTTCTGTTAGGCCTCTTCCGGTAAGTGTAGATTAACAAGCGGTAAAAGTTGGGATTCATGTGATATGGGTTTCGATTAAGAACATAGATTGCATGTTAGGTTGTTAAGCCTCTTTCGGTAAACAAATCTAATATGTTCGAGTTCATCTTTTATGCTTAATGATTCGTGTAGTGTGTTGTATGGATGCGCTTTGTATTAACATGATATATTGCATGAAATATTTTATGTGTTAGGACTTTTCCAGCGTAGGAGACTTGAGAAGATTATATGGGATGCATGACCTCTTTCGGCTTGTGTTTCGAATTCGTTTCTTGCATATAGTTGGCATGATCCTAAGTTTTGGAAATTGAAACATTGTGATGACTTGATTATGTAGTTTGAAAGGCTGTTTTCCGTGTGAGAGAAGATGATCGCTTGTATATATTGTATTAGTTTAGGTTTATTTATCTTGCATTTTAGGTTAGAAATTATCTCTCAATCCCCCCAATTTAATTGTAAATGTATTTGATTGTTTATTTGTAAATAATACTTGTGTTTATTAGTTTTACTAACGCTTGTTTTGCAAGGTACCCTCAATCTCCGGCCCAATACGATACCCTACTTACTCAATGCTGCTAACGATAAAAAGGGTTATTTGATGCAGGTTTTGCACCCGTCAAAATGGCGCCGTTGTCGGGGATTGAAAAATCCTTTGCTAAATAAGCGCTCAATTTTTGTTGTGAATTATAAATTGTAAATCTTTGGATTTGGTAGATAATTAGGTTGTTTTAGATATAGGACTTTCTAAATGTTAAGCGTCGTCACCATGGTTGCATTCTCTTATTCCTTGCATTCATCTTGCATCTCATTCATATTGCATCTCATTCAGTTGCATCCCATACATTTTGCATTTGAATTCCATGAACATCATATGGCTAAAGGAACTTAGTCAATCAAGGACCTCACATCCTTCAATATGCTTGGTAGTTCCCACCTTCACTAATGATTTCCCTTGAGATGCTTTACAGATTGGAAAAGGGAAGAAGGATGCGAAGGTGTACACAAAACAGAATGCAGGCCATGAGTTCAGTCAACTTTGACGATGCATGGTTTTCAGCTCCCTTGGAATAGAACAACGTGCCATATATGCACAGAAAGGTCTCTGAGTCTAGTTTCTGTAGCTTTTTACAGGACTGGATTCTGAGTTCAGTTGCACCCGGAATCAAGGTTTGAAGGAAGCAAGGTCAGATCAGAAAACTGGGCGGTTGTGCTGCATAAATGTCAAAACCAGGTATACTTTCCATGGTCCAAATCAGGAGTATAATATATGGATGGAAAGCTCTCAGTGTGTACTACATATCTGTGAAGTTTCAGATCCATTGGACCAACAAAGCTCCCTGCACACAGGTTTGAATAGGTAAAGGTCAATCTGCCAGTGTTTTCTGTCAAGTTCTGTTTTTCTCTAGCTTTGCAGGGCTGCCGTCTCCAAACCACTTGGACTTAAGAGACATACAACATATGCATAGAAAGCCTGCAATGCCATCTTGCACCTCCAACTTGAATCTCAAGCATTGGTGGAGGCATCGAAGAGTGATAAGGGTTGGAAGTTGGCCCTGTGGCGTGATTTTCATCATTTCTCTTGTTTCACCTCAACTTCTTCTCTTTTGGTGTATGTATTGCAAGGAGCTTTCGTAAGGAAGTCAAGGCCTTGTGCCTTGAGGTTGGTGCCTGAATTTCAATCATCTCCAAAGGTCGTGAGCATGGGAGGTCTACAAAGGGGAGCTTTCTCGATTCTTTCTCGCTATATCTTTTGTTTTCTGTTTTGTATGTCTGTTTTGTCTTGAATCCATGTTTCCATGCTTTTATTGTATGTTTAGGGTGTCTGAAAAAATACAAAAATTGATAAATAAATAAATAATTTTCGTTTTTTGTTTTAGTCTTTTGTTTGAGTCTTAGGAGCCCTTAAGTGTATATGATGAGTGATAATCTCTGAAATTACGAATAAGATCACAAGATGATTTCTCACTGATATTCGGTTGTTAATTGAAATGAATAGAAATCATGTGAAATATAGTGGATATGATTTGAATCTTTAGTATAGAAATGAGCATGCTAAGACAAGTTTTTGATTCTTATGAACCCTAAATGTGAGCTTTTGAGCCTTTATATGTGCTATTCTTTCTGAGTGTTCATTGAAATATTCTGATTCGTTTTCTTGGCTATAATTTTTCAAAAACCTCATTATTCTTTCGATTTGAATGATTGCTCACCATAGCTTTTAATAAACTCTAGATGACTAGAACTCACTCTTATGAACTTTCGAAACTTTTAATCATAAAACACTCTGATTTTAGAAAGGATAAATGGAACTTTTTAGGATGATCACCATTGCCAAATAAACTTGTGTCCCTATTTGTGTGCGCTGCACACCCCTTAGTTTGAGCCTCTTTGAGCCGACATTAAGCGTTTTCTTTCATCACCCATGTAATTTTTACCTGAGCTTAGTACAGTGATATCTCTACCCTTGTCCTTTGGACCTAGTAGAGCATTTTGTGTAAAGACTATTGGAGGTTACGATGAAGAGCAAGTGTGGGGGAAGGAGTTTCTGAAATGTCCTTGTTGTTTAAAAAGAAAAGAAAATGCCGTGAAAAGAATAAAAAAAATATACAAAACAAAATTTCGGCAGAAAAATAAAAAGAAAAAAATGGACATTGTCTTTGTGTTGTGAAATGGGAGTTTTGGTTGTAAATGGAAGGCCTAAAAACAGAATATTTGGCTTTTGTTCTTTTTCACAATGTTTGAAGGTGTTTAGGATGATGAAGGGCCCAATAAGATGACATTTGGCCCTTGCTTTGGTGACATAAAGCGTTGGATAATGCTCTGCTAGGTCCTTAGGATTTTTTTTTTGCAATACCTACTCTTAAATTCATACCCCTAGCCTAGCCAAATTAATACCTTGTAAAGTTCTTTTTGATCTAAAAGATAAGTAAACCTTGATATGTGGAGTTTGTTCCAAGAGTTGAGCTTATGGTATGGTTCATTTGTGTGAGTAATTGATTCTTTCATGAGGTTTATATCTGCTCTATTGGCATCTCTTGATCCATCAAGAGTCCATGTAAATCCGGAATGAACACGCAAAGGCATAATTCACCATATCCCTTCCAAATCAAGTAGAGTCCATTTGCGTTTCAATACATTTAGCAAACGCATGCTCCTGTGGTTTGGAGCCACTTGATTCGGATGAATGAAGTCCGTTTAAGAGCTTCATGTATATCTCTGATCCCATAGAGATGTTATTATGACCATATTCATAGGCTGCATGTTCAGTTATTCGGAAACTACCAAACTGACAAAGTAGTGGAGTTCAATGACATCCATTACGAGAGCATATCTCATCGTAGTCGATCTCAGTGCGTGTTAGTGAGAGACCTTGCGCCATAAGGTGAGTCTAAGCTCTTGTTCTCACTACGCTACCTAACAAAGACATAGTTGATAGGGTTTAGCTTGCGGTGTCGGCATCACTTGCCCAAGGACCTATCTCTTTGTTAATGCTGGATCGCATCTTTCCATTAGGCCAATCAACTAAGTTGATATCCATCAACGAAAGGTGGTTCGATAGTAGACTCATTATCCCACGTCCTCATGTACACTAGTGTAATACTTGTAGAGATCTCTATATGGATTGGATTTGACATTAAGGCGTCCCCCAACGATAATCACAATTCAGACTTCATGAGACGGATTTGAGTATCACTGATCAATGGATTAGGTTGTGCCAAGCTTGCTTTCTTCCTAGTGCGAGAAAGTATCGAACATAAGGGTCTCCCTCCTTTTGGGGAGCCACACTGCCTTGTGACACCAATTTTGCCACTATATGGCGTCACTATATCACCATCCATGGTGATGGCGTCAAGACCAACACATTTTGGTCACGCCATATCCTCTTGATGGGACATCAATCCTTGCAGACATATTTGCAGCATGTGATCTCATCACTTTAACACTTTAAGCGTTTGGGATCAAGATGAGACTTAGTGGGGACAAACCACGACAATACATGTCGTTCCACTTGAACACTTGTGTTCTTATCTCCCCCTAACGGGGGGAATATTGTCTCATCAAAGTGACCATCCGCAATATAGCGGTGAAAGAGATCGCTTGGCAAGGTTTCTACATATGCGGATTATAGGTGGAGGTTCACATCCAACCTAAATACTTATTCATTATTCATCTCAAATGACCCATCATTGTGCGCAGTGGCAATGCGATTTGGCACCTAGAATAAACATCTAGCTAAGCTCAGGGATTGGAGATCAGTTTCAATCTTGTCGAGCTCAAGGATTGCAATTTCGTGTCAATCCTAGTACACAGTCACGAGCTGTAGTACAACAATATTCAATGATGGTGGGTCGTAGATAAATAGTAAAGCTGCATGCAAATATTGCATAGCCCCAAGACGCAATAGAAAGATTAGTGCGCATCAATAATATTCGAGCGACAAGCTAAAGTTGCTTGTTCGTAGCCTCGGTGAGACCGTATTGCGTGTGAACATGGGGTACATGACACTTCAACTTACATCCCGATAAACTTCTTTAAATAATGGGTAGTGAGCCCGTAGAAGTATAAGCAGTATAAGCAGTAGATAATAATGAAACACGTGACCAGTGTATTAACACTTCAACCAACACCATAAAGCATAAAAAGGTGTCCGCAAGTTGGTTGTATCTATCTACATAGTTTGATGTAAGAATAGAATGTTCACTTTTGTGTTATTTAGCGTAGGAGGGTCTCACTTCTAATTTAGCTAAAGAATAGGCTTTCAATACAAGCAATGAGCATTGCAGGGGGCCAATGTGACATCGAGGGAAGGCCGCCGCATCTCAATTGCTTGAGGAATTGACCGGACGACCTCCAGGAAGTTGGAGTCGTGTTCGGGTGACGTCAATGTCCCCCGGGTCACCACCATGCTTCATAGTGATGCTAGATCTCGAATGTCTTCCTTTTGAGTGGAAGAATGGATGTCCATGAGAATTTCTCAAAATTTGGACCATTATGTCTCTTCCAGGTTGACCAATTTGGTCAAACCAAAGTCTATATGAGTCGGTGTCCCAAATATCATGTTTGGCGACAACATGGGATTCGATATTCGAATCGTAGTGACATACAATCCACTAGATTGACTCATGAATTTCTCCAAGATGCGCTTCAGTCCGCATTCATGAGAAGGTATATATACACAAAAGAACTCTTGTTCATTCTCACAATGTGTTTTCAAATGAAAACTATTAGCAGGAGTGTCTTTAAAGCTCAATATGATTCGGTATGATTCAATCATTGTAGTCACAGAAGATTTACAAGGCACAAAATCCAGAGATAGTTGTCGGTCCTTAGAATGTTGTGTGTAATTCCACTATCTGCGAAGCACTCAATGAAGATGAGACATATCTACAAGAAGGAGTAGATAGGCGAGTAAATAGTTCCACTTGAACCATTTAGAAGGATTGAAAGAAGCTACAAAAAGCTGCAATCCTTAGAGTGCATAAAAATTTCCGCGCAGAATGACCTTTACACACTAAAACAGCCATAACTTCTTCGTTAAAATAGATAGGACGAACCGTGAAAAGTTCTGAAAACTAGACTCGTAGAGCTTTCCAATGATATAAAGCTCACTGTCTGGTTCGTCCGGAGCTGTTCAAAAAGCTCAAATGAAGTTGACTGTCCAGAATGGACAGATTGCTATTTTTCGCAGAATTGACATGTGCGAAGCTATGAAGCTTGCAGGTGGCGTGTAGGCTTTTGCCTTAGCCAAAAGTGACGTGTGTATGATCAAAAACAAGTCCTTTCGGTTGTTCTAAGGTCGTAAACTCCATGACTAGTTAGCAAAAGCTCCTTGACATGAACATAAACTAACTCAGAGGACCTAGAGGATTCAATCATGATGATAATTTTTCGGTTTTGATAGCTCTTCAACGTCTTTTGCAAGACGGCAATTGGTTTAATAATGTAGGGGGATCCAAAATCAAAAGCTTTCGGTAACTCTAAGTCAGTATAACCAGGCATGTCCGTGGAGGGTCGGTAGTGCGAGGCACACTTGAAACCACTATCTCCTTAATTTCGGACAATTCTAAGACATCATACTGAGCTTGGATGAGCCTAGTTGAATAATTGATGATGAAAAATCCGCTAAAGGGTAGAAGACTTAACCGGAAACACGTTAGCGATCCTTCTTGAGGATGCAAGGCCGTGCGTCATCTTCACTTGGAAGAGGCCAAAACGACACAATCTAACCATGTAGATTGTAAATATGCCATGCTTCTAAGGACGATGTAAAAATGTACATCTTGTTTGTAAATCAATACGAACCATAAGAGGAGAATAGTTTCATAACTTCGAAAAAATTCTCAGGGCATTCATTATTGCTAATGTGAGTACATCGAGGTCTCAAATAGACGAAAGACGTCGATACAACGCCTTAGTACATATAGCTTGGAATGAAAATCAATGTCTAGCCGATGACATCAAAGTCATGGGTAGCTAGAGCAGGATCCGAATCTTTAAAATTCGCGATCATGAGGATGACGTTCTTGTCCTCATATTGATTTTCTGTACCTTTTTGTATGCATTCACAATTTGAAGGGGCTTGACAATCTTGAACCAGGGATCCGAAGATCCACAACGGTTACATTGTCATGAGTTGACGTGAGTAGTTTTGACAAATATAATTGGTGTCTAGACCGGGAGTGTCGCCATTAGGGCCGGCGGCACCTCCCCCTCTTTTCTAGACGTCGGCACGGTGTTTTCTACCATTGCCGTGACCCATATGTAGTCAATTAAAGTGGTAAGCAATCCACTTGACTAATAACTCAACAAGTAGAGTTATATGAACGTTTCAAGAAACCCTCCATGAGTGCATTCCACAGTACTTTATGGTCATTACTTTTTACACATATTGCCATTGAAGGCTTTTGTCGATGTGGCGCCTCAAAGACTTTGGGCGCATGAGATGTGAAATCTCGGCATCTAGGCTTGTTAGCCTAGGGGTCAAAACATGTGGTTTAATCCTTTCCAATGAAAGGTTCCACAGATACCAAGCGAAGATCCGTCGTAGGCATCGAGTATGTCAAAACTCAAAGGAGCAGAATGTTGCATTGCTCTTGCATACAAAACCAAGTTGTTTTGAGACTCGATAGAGGTCACAAACAATGCTTTTAATGGTTTGTCTTTCGGATTGATCATATACAATCCGAAAAAGTCGTGAATTGATCAAACACAATTTGGAAAAAGGCCTCGGAATGATCAAACACAGTCCGGTGATAGGTCAGGGTTGATCATACACAACCCGGATAAGGAAACAAGAGTGATCAAATACACTCTTGACCCGCGAATAAAATTCCGGGATTTTTGGTACCTGCAAATACACCGACCCAAGCATAGAATGGAGTAGAAGAAAGGAGGAAAGGATTTTATCCTCCCCCAGTTATTGAACTTGGAAAAGTTTAAGGTTTCAAAACATACCTTTCTGGTTTCCTTGGAAGACGAGCAATCTTGAAATCTTTGGTGTCTAGAGGCTGCCGAGAGGAGAAACAACGTTTCGCCTGCTTATACTTCGAATTTGGGGCTGAAAATTTGACAAGAGGAGCAGCTCTGGATGGGGAAGCTGCTATCAAAAATTCAGGTTGATCGGAGCAAGGGAAGGTGGTGAACCGGTGGTCGGTAGCGGCGGCGGTCTGGAATCTTCCGGCGGCCGGTTCAGAGACTTTCCGGCCGGTTCTCAGGGTGAGGCCAGCGGCGTTGGATCTGGGGTGGAGAGAGCTTTCTGGGGATATAAAATTCCGGCGGAGGGCAGTCGGAATTTTGGTCGGAAATCGGGAAAAACAAGGCTGCCCGATTTTAGGGTTTGGAAAACAAATGGTGGGCTATTGGCTCTAGGGTTAGAACAAAGTGCATGATAACGTGATGAAGTATAAAGTGTATATACAAAGAGATAGCAAGAGAATCATCATCTTATTCATTGATATGAGCCCTTTATATAGGGAATTACATAATACCAATATGGTAAGGATATGAATACATAGATCTAGTCTAACTACATATCCTATTGGCATAAGGCCAAGACACACATAAAGAATATCCAGAAAGATACAGAATATCCTAGAACAAATCGAAATAAAAATAGCTTGAAAATAATTTCTCTTTTAAAAATAGAAAACTGAAATTCCAAGATGTTACAGTGATCGTCACTACACATATCCGCAGCTGAAGAAAGGTATGAAATTGTGCATTGCTTTGATTTTTCTTTTCGTTTTTGTTTGTGGGTTTTCAATGGATTGTCACATCCCGACCCTTAATTTTTACCCTCAATATTTACGTTGAATTACCCTGAGTTTTTACTGCCTTTGTTAACAGTCTCTTAGAGATGACTTTTATATGATGAATTTTATGGGGTTTTTCCTTTAAGGAACGTCATAAAGGACGAAGAAAATGAAGTAGCAGAAATGAGTTACGGGTATTTTGAGTTGTAGTCTTTTAAGCTAGTAATAAAAAGGGTAAATTTTACTTAGTGAAAAGGTAATTTTTGATGTATTATGTTTTTGGGGTGTTTTTGGAGTCGGATTTTAAAGATTTGGATTGGGGAACTGGTTGGGACAAAAGCCCAAAGTTCTTTCTTCTCTCTCTCTCCTCTCCCCTGACTTTCTCTCTCCCTGCTGGGAACCTTCGCCTCCGTCTGCCGTCGTCCGGCGAAACTGGGCCGCCACACCTGATAAGTGCGTTTTTACGCCATGATCTTAATGGATTTTCACCCCCATTTACACTTTGTTTGTGCCTTAGTATGTTTGTTTTTACTTATTTTAGAGTCAAGAGGGTTTTTCTGTAGAGTTGTGACTACTAGTCGTTTTTATACAGAAAATTGCACTTAAATGATGAAAACCGTTTTTGGACTATCACTTGGACGTTTTACCGTGATTCGTTATTGGGTTACCTTGTCAGTTTTGATGTATCTTGTTTAAATGTGCAGAAGACAGGTACATGAACGTTACGTATCAAGAATCATGGTGAATGGACTCATGAATGACAACAAGTGAGGCCACGGAAGAGGAAGGAACACTTCTAGACATTGTTTTTGGTCTCGGACAGAATCTGCCAGAAAACGTACATCTACTTCGGAAAATCATATCTCGAGATCTAGGAGAGTTAGAAGGCGTGCCACATATGGACTTAAAGCTGT
>NW_004443447.1:396973-400075 GCF_000184155.1 Fragaria vesca subsp. vesca
GGTTCGAGGATGGGTGACGCCATTGCTAACGAGCATGTCTCCAACGACTCGTGGACGGTAAGTGTTGCTTGATTAGATTGAGCGCAAAGACAATTTAGTTAAGTAGTCACATAGTTTTTGGTTGAGCGCAAAGACAACCTTAAACACATGAGAAGTCTTAAGGGTTGGAATTAACTTGCAATTGTGAAAACATAGATAAGATAATTTAACCTTTCATAAAAATACTTGCATGCTAATCGGAATTTATTTGTGAAGTGCTTACAACGTTGAAGTGACCAAACTTTGTAATTATTTGCCTTTGTTTTATTTTCTTTATTTTCTGCCGATTTCAATCCCCCATTTTATTCTTTATGTATATATTGTGTGAATATTTCTAATGACTTTGTTTTGCAGAATAAATTCTTCCCTAGTGTCCCCGGCTAGAACGATACCCTACTTACATGTACTACAACTATAGGGTTTTAAATTGCACTAACGTCATCTTTTGACAGGTCAACACCGATCCCAATCGGTCGACCAACGTCTCTTCTCCCTTCCTTTAATGGTGGAAGCCTCCCTAGCGCTGCCGTGAGAGAGAAATCCCGCTCGGAAGCCGACTGCACTGTGGTGGTTTTGTCGCCGGAACTTCCTCCTCCGGCCACCAATCCGAGCACTTCTTATATGGTTTTGAAGGTCTTCACCTGTGTATCCTTGCCCTAAAAGGAATCAATCCATTTCGCTTCAGGTGAGGAGAATCGGTGAGTTGAAGTTCTACGATTCTATTTAATGTTTTGGTTCGATTACCCTATCTAGGCTTGGAATTGGTGTTTGTGCTAGTTAAGAAAGTTGTTGTGCGTGTTGAGAGGAAGATTGTGTTATTTTAATGAACATTAGAGGTTGCCGGAGAAGGGCCTGCCAGCCGCCGCTGTCGACAGTGTATACGGCGGCGGTGCCTCTTTTAGGTAGTTTTTCAGGGTATTAAATTTGTTATGTTGAGAGGAGTCTATTGATGTGAAGTTTGGAATTTTCGGAGGAGTTTTGGATAGGTTTGGGATTTTTCAAAGATTGGTGAACTTGGTGGTTAATAGAGTACAATCTGGCCGTTGGATTAATATTGTTAAATCTATTGAAGTTTATATTAAGGCTGCCGGTGCTTGTGGTGAAGTTCGGGCCTTATCGAATTAAGAATAGAGAAGTTGGGCAAGGAGGAGCGTGTTTAAAGCTCACTTTAATTTTGCCTATTTTTATAAGTGTCGAATTTGTAGTTGGAAATTTAATTATATATTTTTAATAGGACGTTAGGAGGCTCGAGCTGAAGAGACCTCAAATCGACGTCAGGCTTAGGCCTAAATTTATGAATGGACTTTTGTTTTAAATACTATGCATGCATTGGGTTATTGTGAACATTTGTTTTTATTTTGGAGCATGTGATGTCATTTTAATTTGGCAATATTCTTTCTTTATTTTGGAGAGTTACTAAAAATGGGATTTTTCAGTGGATATATATTTATGTATATTTATGAGGAGAGTATGTATATAAATGCTAGCTAGTCATATGTGTCTGTCCGTCTTAATGATGTAGCAATTAGTGGCCATTATGGTGTGACGTGAGCGTGAGACGCAAGCGTAGTAGTCCTATATGAGTGTTTTAATTCATCATGAGTTGTCATCCAAGATTTGAGAAATTGTGATCCAATTAGTCTTCAATTAAATAGGGGAGTAATTGAAGACTAATTGGATCACAATTCCTCAAATCTTAGGATGACAATTCATAATGAATTTCCTCCTTGAATTTCTCCCTTTTGACATCAAGGCCCCTATGGGATCAACGTGATCTCTCCTTTCTTGCATGCCAAGAAGGGCTTCTTTGCCTTTTTCTGCATTTTTCCTCTAATTTCCGTGATTTAGCCTTCTTTTCTCAATTAAGCTCTTATATCTCTAAAATCACAAAACATGTCATAATTAATATTATTAAGAAAATAACATAACTAAATAAGATGGAAATACGTTAATATCATAACACTTTATACGTCTATCAATGTTGCGGTAAATTATAGGCACAGTTGTGCTCTACTGTCTACTAGGATAGGACAGGAGTTCCCCTACTTTAATGAGTCACTACCAGAAGAAAGACTTTAGCCGACGAAAAAAAAAACCAGGCCGACGAATCAATTTTTCGTCGGCTAAAGTATGCTTTAGTCGACGAAATTTTCCTTCGTCGGCTATAGTGAACTTTAGCCGACGAAATTAAAATTTCGTCGGCTAAATAATTTATTTTCGTCGGCTAAAGTCTGTGACTTTAGCCGACGACTTAAAACATTCTTTAACCGACGAAATTAAAATTTCGTCGGCTAAAGTTGACTATAGCCGACGAAAATATAATTTCGTCGGCTAAAGTTCTTTATATTCGCAGATCTGGACAGCAGCTCATCTGAGAAAAAAAACGGAAGAAGAAAAAACGGGAGAAAAAGTTTGGGTGTTGTTGAAATCTGTCCATAATTAAGAAGTGGAGCTATATATAGGTACGTACATGTGTATATATGTTGATTTTGAGTTTTATTTGAGTTGATCGATTTTGAGTGTGATTGAATTGATAGATTTTGAGTACGTTTGATGTATATATATATGTGTGTTGATCGATTTGGTTGATGATTTGATAATATATATGAAGTTGTTGTTAATTATAAGTAGCTAGTAGATATATATATATATGTTAATTAATTTATAATATTGTGTTGATGGTATGAAGTTGTTGATGATGATTTTGTGATGATGTTGATATATATAATATTGTTATGTAATTATTAATTAAGTATATCTATATATATATGTGTGTTAATTAATTTGTTATCAATTAGTTGTAATACGTAGAATATATATAAATGAATTGAAATTTTATATATGGCATAGAATTTAATTAATAATTAGCTAGCGTTATACATATATATTTTGTTATATTTTCAGGATATGGATAAGAGTTGGATTTCTCTTCCAAAATGGGACAAAAGATACGGTGCAGGAGTTATGAGTTTTATAGAATATGCGCTGGCTAATGCTAACGGGAATACAATTTTCTATTGCCCGTGCACGAAATGTCAGTGTCGCAGCGATATGCATCGATTT
>NW_004443447.1:401122-421939 GCF_000184155.1 Fragaria vesca subsp. vesca
TTTTTATTACAAACTTTAGCCGACGAAATATGGTCAATTATTCGTCGGCTAAAGTCGTAAAATAACCGACGAATTCCTTAAATTCTTCGTCGGCTAAACTCTAGACTATAGCCGACGAATTTATTAAATTCTTCGTCGGCTAAAGTCTGCACTATAGCCGACGACGTTTTTCGTCGGCTAAATTTTGGACTATAACCGACGACATTATTTCGTCGGCTAAAGTCTAGACTATAGCCGACGACTTCTACATGTGTCGTCAGCTAAAGTCACCACAGACGAGCTTTTCTCGACGAAATCTTAGCCGACGAAAGGTCGTCGGCTAAGATCTTAGCCGACGAATTAAGCTGACATGCCGACGAAAAATTTTCGTCGGCTAAAGTGCTTGTCCTGGTAGTGAGTTAGCGCGTGCTGACATATGAGATATTGCACGAAAAATTAGAGTAGCGACTGCGTGACCTTGGAGTTGCGAGGCAAGTTCAAGAAGATCGTTGAAGACTTTCCGACCTCGAGATATGACTATTGGGGGGAGAAGTGCTTCTTGGTGGGTGGCTAGTGGCAGGAGCTTCATGGCCACCCTTTTCCCATGACGAGGAGTTTCCAGCAGATAGGTACTAACCTCACTGTTTTTCATTTGTATTGTTGGTCTCGTTGTATCATGTGTTGTCTCTAACTCTTGGGTGTTTTTATTACAGGAAGAGTATGAGCTAACCGAGTTGTTGGAGTGGCAGATCAAGCTGGTTCTATGGACTTTTGGGGAGGCGAGTGCGAGGAGTTCCTACCGGATAACCTCACTGTTTTTCATTTGTATTGTTGCTCTCGTTGTATCATGTGTTGTCTCTAACTCTTGGGTGTTTTTATTAAGGGAAGAGTATGAGCTAACCGAGTTGTTGTAGCGGCGGATCTAGCGGGTTCTTTGGACTTTTGGGTTTTGGGGAGGCGAGTGCGAGGAGTTCCTACCGGATATGCTGGCTAGGGATCTATAACCATTTTTGCTATTTCAAGGTCTTGGGTATGCGTCTAACTGTTTTTTAATTTTTTTATATATATATTTTTTTATTGTTGTGTTGATTCTCAATGTAGAAAAAGGACGAGGAAGCCCTTATGACAAGATCAATGACGAGGAAGCCCTCGCAGGATTTCGTGAGGAAGGTCATCTTGGGCACCGCTTTGACATTGATTTGGAGTCTAGCGCGGCATTGGAAGTCGATCTCAGGGAGAACGACTATTTGACGCTGAATCTTCAAGATAAAGATTATACTCATACATCTTCCAGCTAAGGTCACCGCACCGAGGGGAATAGGGGAGGAGGTTGACAAGAAAGTAAACGATACCATGGACCTAGGGTATGGGGAGGAACCTGGCCAGGAAGAAGAGCAGAGGTAGGGGTTTGGTCGTGAACAAGTAATTGTGAGGAAGCTACATGAGGAGGCAACGAAGCAAGTGTGTGGTGAGCAGCAGAGGTTTGGTGAACATGGGGTGCATCTAGATTGTGAATATGTGACTCAGCTGTTGGGTGGGTCGCATGAGCCAGATTGGGTTCAAGAAGATTTTACATACCGAGATTTGCCTTGATGAGATTGATCTTGACTTCTTGAGAGATTTCACCTCAAGGTATTTTTCCTAAATAGGTTGTGCGCCTCTTAAGTAGGCCATTTCTTAACTAGAAACTATACTAAAAATATTAGGGACAAGGCCCACTAGACCTAATTTTAAGAATTTTATTCTCACTAACAAAATCAGATTTTAAAATTTTCAAGAGTCAACTTAGACAACAGAAAGACAAATATACCCTTAATGAATTAAATAAACTACAATAGACCATTATAAGAGTCTATTATAAAATAAAGTTTCTATAACCGGATTCCTACTACAAATAACATTGACCGGGCTCCGGGGCCGTTGACTGGACTCCGATGACTGTTGACCGGGCTCTGGCGACCGTTGACCAGACTCCGACTGCCGTTGACCGGACTCTAAAAAAAGGTAAGGGATCTATTGGGGGCAGTAGAGGGTTTGTCGGGGGGTATATTGGGTGCAGTAGAGGGTCTTTTGGAGGCAATATGCATGAGGTATGTCTGGGGGTCTACTGGGGGTAGTAGGAGGGTCTACTGGGGACAGTAGGAGGGTTTATTGAGGGCAGTAGGGGGTTCATCGGGGTGTCTATTGGGGGCAGCAGGGGGTTCGTTGAGGGGTCTATTGGGGGAAGTAGGGGTTTCGTCGGGGGTTCTATTGGGGGTAGTAGGAGGTCATGTCAGGGGTCTATTGGGGCAGTAGGAGGTTCGTCAAGGGTTCTATTAGGGTCAGTAGGACCTCCTATTGGGGGCAGTATGACCCTTGAACTTAACTGTGCTTTCAATCACTTATAACAGGTCCATACTAGGGGCAGTAGGATCACCTACTGGGGTCAATAGAACCACCTACTGGGGTCAGTAGGACCTCCTACTGGGGTCAGTAAGACCCTTGTATTTAAGGGTGTGCTTCAGTCACTTATAAATGCAGGTATATCTACACTTCAGTTTTTATGTAAATGCAGCTGCTATAAGCTTAAAAAAACCAAGTAATCATCCATCAAACTCAACAATCACAACCAAAACTCAACAATTACATGAATTAATGTACCTATCCTACATGGATGCACTAAAGAATTGATTTACCATTACCAATCACAACAAAAATATTCCTACAGAAATGTATGAACATCAGAAGTCTTCACATTCTCAATCCCACCTTGCTACTCCAAGCTAGCCTTCCAAGTCTCTGCAATCTCCTGGACTTCTCAATCTTGGGATCAACCACCACCGAAATCAGCGATTCCAACACCAGATCACAAACCAACCCCAAATCATTCCCCTTGTTACAAATCTTCGATCTCTTGTCCATCGGAAACACTTTCGACGTCGCCTCAAGCACAAACCTTGTCGGATCCAAGCATTCTTTAGTACATAAAACCAAAAATATAACTGACAGAGAAAAAAAAAACAAGAAATATTCGAAAAAAATGCAACCAGAAAAACCTTCTCAATCTCTTGTAAGCACTCAAAAAGTTCATTACCCAAAAGGGAACATGTTTTAAATCACTCTAGCAAGGTCCAATTGCATTCACAATGACTAATACATATGTAATCCTTACTTCCCAGTGGTTAGGTGTGCACTGCCTAGTCACTAAAGAGTAAGGGAAGCCTATTATAATTTGCAGTTCACTATTGTATTTCACTAGTCAACTTTATCAAACCTTCCATAAAACAATTGAAGGTACTAACACACACCTTGAAAAATCGGAACGAGATCGGAGGAGAGGGCCACCAAATCGAATTCGGAGAAGAAAATCGGAGTCGATGGCTACCAAATCGGCCGTCGTCGGTGAGGCGCCATCCTCAAAGGTGTCGTCGGTTGTCGTTGAGATGTGAGAGAAGAGAGAGACGATGTGGGGGACGGTGGAGGCTGTGTCCCGATGGAGGCCTGGTTCGGCTAGGCCGCGCTTGGTTCAGACATCGTCGGAAGTAGCCTGGTTCAGATCTCGTCGGTCGGGCTTGACTCGGATGTCATCGGAGGCGGCCTGGTGTCGTCGTCGTGGGCGGAGGCGACCTGGTGTCATTGTCGTTGGCGAAGGCGTGGTGTCGTCGTCGGAGGTGATGGCCTGGTGTGTGTGTGTGAGAGAGAGAGAGAGAGAGAGAGAGAGAGAGATGTGTGTGCGTGTGTGAGAGAGAAGATACGAAATAATAAAAGAGATAAGGATTAATTTAGGCAAGGAAAAATAGTTAAATTGCTGACTAACTTTTGTTAATGGGAACTCTAAGAGTGTTAGGGTGATGGCACTATGCCAATAACATCATCAGACGACACAAGAGGCACGACATATAAAGCAGCATTTGAAACAAGTATCGTCTGATTGGGTTTTTTTGTGGTTTTTTAGACGACATATAAAATGTAAAATTGTCACATCCCGACCCTTAAATTTTTACCTTATTTACTAGCTTGGTTATAATAAGAATTTTACCGTCTCCGTCATTGAGGTAATAGTTTAATCGGTCCCTAGAGGTGTTTTGAGGGACGATTAATTTCAGGGAATTATTCGTGGGAGAAAATATGACAACGGTAAAAATGGTAAATTTTAGCTAGTAAAAGGTAATTTTTAGTCGGGTATTATTTTTCGGGGTGTTTTATTTTGGATTTGGGTGGTATAAGAAGGTTGGACCGGGCCAAGGGGTGGTCAAAGCCCAGCCCTTTTTCTCTCTCTCTCCCTCCTGGTTTTCCCGCACCCGAGCCCTCTCTCCCCGCCGATTTTCATCTTGGATGTCCGCTGCCGTCCGGCCACCAACCGCCGCCGCACCGGTCCCGTTCGGTCAGCCTCCGACCTAGCTACATCCCTAGACCGGTGACAGCTCCCCTAGCGCCGCCGTGTGGAAGATATCGGGCTCGAGAGGTCCGACTGTGTTAAGCCTCCCAACGCCGGAACTCCCTCCTCCGGCCACCAAAACCGACGATCCATGGCTCATTTTGTAGCCCTCCTCCCGTGCAGCAACCCCTCCAAATAGCTCACCCTCTCTTGAGCTAGGTAAGGAGAAAGGTGAAGTTGAAGTTGAAATTCTAGAGCGTTTTTTATGTTTTTAGTCGATTACCCTAGTTAGGCTTGGAATTGGTGTTTGTGCTAGTTAGGAAAGTTGTAGAGCATGATGAGTGGATTATTCTGTCAAAATTTCATAGGCATTGGAGGTCGCCGGGATCGGCCTCCGGCCGCCGCTGCTGGCGGAGCCGGCGCCGGCGCCGCCACTGTTTGGAAGATTTTTAGGGTTTTAAATTTAGAATATTAAGGGGAGTTTGTTGAAGTGAGTTATGGAATTTTTGGATGAGTTTTGGATAGGTTTATGAATTTCCGAAGTGTGGTATTTTTGGCGGTTAATTAATGTAGAATCCGGCCGTAGGATTTAAGTCGTATTTTTGGGGTGGTTGTAATTACGGCTGCCGAGTATGATATTTAAGTTCGGATCGTTTTGATTTAAGAATATCGAAGTTAGGCAATGATGAGCGTAGTTATGGCTCTCGGTTAATTTTGCCTATTTTGTTTAAATATTGGAGTTTTAGTTGGGAAATTAATTTTATATTTGTGCCAGGGTTCGAGGAAACCTCTCTGGAGTGGCGATTTGGATTTCGTCGGGCTTATGCCTAGAGTTGTGAGTGGACTTTGGTTTTAAATAATATGCATGCAATGGTTCATGAATGAACAATTAATGTCGTGGAGCATTTTGACGTCATTTTAATTTTTGACAATTTTATTTCTCTTAGAGAGTAACTGAAAATGAGATTTTCGGTGGATATAAATATGTAATTATGAGAGAGTATGTATATAACAGCTAGCTAGCCCTATGTGTCTGTCCACCTTAATGGCGTAGCATATAGCCGTATTATGGTGTGACGTGAGCGTTAGACGCGAGCGTTAGACGCGAGCGTAGTAGCCCTATATGAGTGTTTAATTCATATAGGGGGTATGGACACATATTTATACACCCGTCTGTCCACCTTAATGGCGTAGTGTAGCACTGTATTAAGGCGTGACGTGAGCGTTGGACGCGAGCGTAGTAGCCCTATATAGACCCATGAATTTATATAGGGAGTATGGACGTGTGTAAATACATACATATATTATAGAGCCTGAGAGACTTGATATTTATGAGATAAAAGTTTTATCGCTGGTAGCATGCATTCGATTTTCCTTGGAAATTGATTTGGAGAAACATAAATATTTTATTCGTTAATTTATTTTTGTCCACTCACTCTAACGTTTTCAAATGTTTTCCCCTAGGCCTTTCGTTTTAAAAATACCCAGCTTGCAGATTAGCTTAGTTGAGGTCGGGCGTACATGGAGATGAGGCATAGTCATCATATAGCTTCCGCTTGTTAATTTATTATGTTTCCTTTCTTCCTATTAGAGTTGCTCTAAACCTATAAATGGTTGGATATGAGATTTGTTTAGATTAGTAAATAAATTGGGTGGTGTTGTGATTTGGGGAGCACAAAGGCTCCAGGAGTTTAAGGTCGGATTTAAATTTTCAGAAGTGTTTGCAGGTAATATTAGGAAGGGTAGTCCATTTTCAATGGAGGTTATGCCGAATTTTCGGTAAACTTTCCTTGGAGGTGGTCCCCGCATGATTTACTTCGGGTTTCAGAATGAAATTCGGGGTGGGTCATGACAATGCATGCTCCAAAGTTTAATTAATTTCAAAGGCATATTGGAGATTTAATGTGTCGTGAGCATATTGAAGTTTTATTATTTTTCATTGGATTTAATGAGTTCCATTTATTTTCCGGGAACTCTCTTGCTCATTTTATTTGACATGTAGGACATGTCAAGTGATTTATATTATTTTTGGGGAAGTGATATTTTTGATCATTTATTATTTTACTTCACCATAAAAGGGTTGATTTATATTGATTATTGCTAGCTAACCTTATTAGCGGTCCTCTTCATATGTGAGTCGCTATTATAGCCTTATTAGCGGTCTTTTTCATATGTGAGTAGAGCGCGTAGTGTGGGACGCTATTATAGCCTGGGAAGCAACCGATCGGTATATATATATTTATTGTTAGCTAGCCATTATTTAGCGGTCCTCATCATATGTGAGTTGAGCGCTTAGCGTGGGACGCTATTATAGCCTTATTAGCGGTCCTCATCATATGTAAGTAGAACGCTTAGCGTGAGACGTTATTATAGCTTAGGAGGCTCATAGTTATGGTGAAACCTCTTCCCCATATTTTATTGATTTATTAGGAACCAATGGGATTGGTTCATTCTTTTGTCTCTATATATTTTCGGGAAAATTTCCAAGAGTGGCATGCATAAATATTTTCTCAATGGAAAATATGGGAAAAGCATTAAATTGATTTAAATGCTCTATCATTGAGTCCATATTTTAATATTTATTTTTGTCCACTCACTCTAACATTTTAAACGCTTCTCCCCTGGGCCTTTCGTTTTAAACGCCCAGTCTGTAGAGTTCGGTTCGGCGAGGGTAGGAGACGAGTCATATTTCCCACCTCATCCAGTTTTCTCTCATAGGTTACTAGTTTAACTTACCTTTGTATTTTCTTCTTTCCTAGTAGTTGCTCTGATAATCATGGGATGGTTTAAGTGATATTATTGTTGTAGTTGTTGTGTGTTACGAGCTTGTGACTCCACCTAGGAGTGTTGTAAAAAGGTTTATTTGGTATGTTGTATGAGAGATTAAATTCATGAAAATATTTTGAATTATTATTTCAGTTGAGGTGGTGGATGATTATTTAGGGGAGCAGATGGCTCCAGAAGATGTGGATTAAATTGTTTTAGAAGTGTTTGGGTTGTTGATGATTTTTCTTTCAGGTAAGGTTACCCATTTTCAAGGCAGGTTAATTTCGGTAGAATTTCCCTTGAGGTGGGTCCCGCAGGGTTTATCCCGGATTTCAAGGGGAAATCCAAGGTAGGTCCTGACAACTAGTGTATTTTTTTGCTTCCTTTAGTCTAGTAGCTCTGATTACCTTAGGAATACTGTATAATATTTGGTTGTATGCTAAGATTTATGATTATATTTTAGAAATATTTGGAGGTTGACGTTTATTTTATCTTAGGATGTTTAAGTGTTGGATTTAGAGATGTTTTAGCAATATTTGTGATGGATGTGTTTGAGGGGAGCGGATAACTCTAGAAGTTGAGGATGGTTGGGTTAAGATAGAAGTGTTTATCTGAATTTTTTTCAGGTTAGAGTTGTCCATTTTTAGGAAAGGTTATGCCGAATTTTTGGTAAATTTTCCTTAGAAGTAGACCCCGCATAATTTACTTCGGGTTTCTGGGTGAAATTCGGGGTGGGTCTTGACAACCAGTTTATCAAACGGAGGAAAATCAAAATAGTGAGAGTCAACGAAATCCGAGGGTCACCATTAGAAGTTCACTATTTGATGACTTTCTTCTCACGTATTATCATGTATAATAGCAACTACGTATCAACTCAAGTCGATGAACAAGAATTTTCAAGTAACGGCCCCGCCATTACGCATAACATTAAGAAAAATCATCGCTGGGTTATACTTCTTCGGCATAACTATGCATTGCTAACAATACCAAGGGTCACGAAACCTACTCGCGTTTCCTGAGTAGAGCTTTGCCCATGAATTTCTCGTTGTCGTTAACAAATATCGTAGTCCCATAAGTGAATCGTACAAAATAATAGCTGCCAAAGTACGGAAATTCCCGCATCAACTCTAAAGTCAAATCACCTTAGTTACCAATAGGATAACCAACCATACTAACCAACAAAATAAAAAATTCTGAGTTGACCGAATCAAGTATCAGCATAGCTGATGTTGGCTGCGAGTCTATCGAACAACACTATGTAGTCCTCTCTTGCTGCCCCCATATGATGTAAAGTGATTCCCTTTCTTCCATTTGATTGCTAGATTAGACTAGCTTGATCATGCAGGTTCATAATGTCCAAGGAAGATGAGAGCACAATACTAGAGTCTAACACTCAAGTTGCCGAATGACAGGACCCACCCTGAATTTCATCCTAAAATCCGGGGTAAACCCTGCAGGGTCCACCTCAAGAGAGGTTTTACCAAAAATTTCGACATAACCTTTCTTGAAAATGGATAACCCTACCTAATCAAAACTAACCTGCAACACAGTTCTAAAATTATACTCCAACCTTATACTCTTGGAGCCTTCTTGCTCCCCAAGTTCAACACATCACCCAAAATATCAAATACTAATTTAAAAGAATCCCACTTCCAACAACAAAGACATTCAAGAAGTTTACTAACTTGATTATTAGAGCATAACAATGAATAAAGAATAAGCGGAACCAGCCTCTGACTATGCCTCGACTCTATGTATGCTCAACCTCAAATAAACTTAGCCTGCAAACTGGGCATTTGAAACCAAAGGGCCCAGGGAAAAATAATTTAAAACGTTAGAGTGAGTGAACAAAAATAAATAAATAAAAGGACATAGGATAAGAAACTAAAACTTAAATACTTTACCACTTTCCAATAAGCAATAAATCTGTTGCATGCAAGTGTTGATAACGCCTTCAAAAGAAAATCCCAAAAAAAAAGGGAACAACAATAAGTATTCATAAAGACTTTTGTAAAAAGGAATATCAAAAGGACTAGCCCCGCTAGTCAAGACAACAACAATAAATAAGCAGCAAATATAACCATACAAGTGAGCCTGCCAGGCTCGGGTGCCTCCCAGGCAAAAATACTCCCATACTCCTTACACCTTCACGTTATAATAACAGAGAGGGTGCAGGGCTTGCGTGATGTCGTCGACCACATCACATCACCCGAAGGCGGAAAGGGCTTGAGTAACCCCACTTAAAACGTGGAAGCCACATCGCCTCAAAAGGCGGAACAATATGCTAGCATTAGTAATATATTATCCGACAATTATGGCATAAATAAAGAAACATATATCCATGTGAGTTTCTCCAAAACTCATAATTAAAGTATAAGTACGATTCCCAACCGTACTCAAGGAATTCAAAGAGCAAAGAAATTAATTAAATTCAACGACGTGTTCCACACGTTAAAATGCTCAAAGAAATAATTAATTTAAATAATTATCATCTTTCGAAAACCAGGCGATATGCAAATCTGGATATAATTTTAAATCCAGAAATCATATAGAATATCAAAAATCAAATACCAAATCTCTAACCCAAGCTCAAATCCATAAGTTCATTATCGAAAATATAACCAATATGTCAATCTCAAATAAATTCCATAAATCATTGCAAAGATTAATCAATGCATCAACCATCAAATAAATTCAAAGACCATTTCATAAGCCGAAATTTCAATTTAAGCTTGGAAAATATAATGGGCAACTTATAAAATCATGCATGCATATTAATTTAAAACCAAAATGTCCACTCACAATGATTTGGCAGAGTTAGCCGGTATGTCGTGCTAAGACTTCACAAGTCAAGATCCTCCTCTCGATTTTAAGAATATACGATAGAGACCTTAATAAGAAACTAAACTGTATAAATAATTGCATGACAAAACCCCTTCTCACATTTGCCAATTACTAACTTATACATAACACAAACCATTCCAATTTTATTCCTTCACTAATTATACTTACATAACAACCAACAGACTTCTAAAATAAAGTTCACCCTCACCTCATTTAAAAGCTCAAAGTGGAACTCTATAATTTACTCTCAGCACCTACAAGGTGTTTAGCTGCACTAACACTTTCATCGCCACGTACCTTGCCAATTTCATATATCAACCATGAATGAGAAACAAACCCAAAGCCATAAACCAAATTCGTAAACTCAGCAGCTGCTCACCTTAATATCAAAATCCTAAAAAATGATCCCAGCCTCTCCAAAGAAGGACTCGGCAATCTGCGGCCAAATGAACCAAAAGAGGATATGAACCTGAGGTTCATTCCTCTACCACTAATGCAGTAGCTCTGCCCAATTCTCCTTTCAACCTCTTCTTTCCTATTAGTGAAAATAACATATCTAGGTCACCCAAAACAACAACCCAACAACCAACTCATAAACAACTCAAATCCCAGAATCTTCATATTTTCAAGAACACATATTCCCCAAAGTTGAACCGAGAAGGGAAGTCACTTACCCAGACTTCCGAGGCTCAAGGAGAAGGTAGCCAATCCAATGGTCGGCGGCCGGATGAAACTCAGAGCCGTCGTCGATGTTATCGGCGGCAGCAAACTCGGAAACCATAAAACCCAAATTGTTAAGTTGTACTCAAATCAAATATCTAATAACACAGGCCTGTAGATCTAGTCAAGGAGAAGAAGATTCTCACCACACACACATGAATCGGTCACCAGAAAATGCAGAACCCGAGCTCTTCTTTTCATTTAGTCTCCTTTGAATTGGGTTACATGTGTGATCTAAGGACTGGGTTTTGTAGATGAGAAGAAGAGGAAGAGTTTGGTGGCGGTCTTGCATTCTAAAATGGCCGGAATCGGCGGGAGAGCGACAAAGAAGATGGCGGCGGCGGAGAGAGAGAGGAGAGTCGGGAGAGAGAAGAAAAATGCAGAAAAAGTTTGGGCTTTTGACTCCAAACTCTGACCCAATCCACACCTATAAATCCCCTTCAAAAATAAAACACCCCAAAAATAATACCCTACTAAAAATTAGTTTTTTACTAGCTAAAATTTACCCTTTTTACCATCATCAAATATTTCTCCTACGAATAATTCCTCTGAAATAATCGTCCCTCAAGACCCCTTTAGAGACCTTTGAAACTATAAACTCATTGACGAAGACAGTAAAACTCTTATTAATACCAAGCGAGTAAATATAGTAAAATTTAAGAGTCGGGATGTGTCACCAAAACTGCTAGATGCCAAAGATAAATACTCTTCGTAGAATGCCGAATTGTTCTAATACGTACAATAACCAGGACGCCTTTCTCGATAAGATATGACTGATCAGCAAACCTGTGTTGATCCGCACCCTGCAAGGCCCGACTCTACAACTCATGTCGAAAATTTACGTATGTCTAGAACAAATCGGTCTTAGAACGCTCCGAGATATTGACTATACTCTTCGATCGCCACGCTGCTCTAGTAGTTTCCTCAAAGAATTTAGAGTCTAAAAACGCGCTCTAGCAACAAGTCACACACTCTACACATAAGTGAGACACCCCGAATCTCCTCGATTCATGTGCTAACCCTTGAGCAACGCGCAATTGACGGTCGCATGCTCCATCTCAAGATTGTGCATCAACCACATCATCGTCTGTGCAATGCTCAAATGGAAGCACGGGATTGCTCGAATCTGTTAGAGCCTCGACAACCACTTCAAATCCCAACCAGTCAAATTCATCACTATAACAGTCTCCAATCAGAAGCTAAATTTGTGGGATAGGCTACCTCAAGATCTACATCTCACTCATTCTCTTAAGAAGTATCTGCATCAGCTAACAACAATAGCTAAAACGAAGAACAATTATTACAAGATCAACAACTCCAACCACACCGCTCTATCCTTGTGTATCGTCATACACACTGTCACTCCAAATTTATCCCGACACTCCTCTCCTAACAATTTCACATTTCGATGTAAAGAACACCCTTATGGATAACCACGCCACACCTAACTTCTTGATTTTTTCATTCTAGCGATCAACGTCGCTGGAGATTAGAGTTACCTAGAACCTCCTAAAATTCTCAACATGTTTCTTCACTTCTCGCCCTGTAACTGAAATACTCAAAGATAAGAATGAGTTGGTTTAGGGACTAGTGATACGAAACTTCTTTACTACCACTAAGCGTCCAAAGCATTTCTACGACTCCACTTGCTTTACCAAGTTCAGTTATCTATCAACAAACATATTGCTTAAAACAAATAAGTTCAACATCTCCACGCAACAGCCTCAAATAACAATTAGAATGCCCAATGACATCATGAATTAAATTCTCCATTTGCTGCCGTAAAGTCAAAACAACCATAACCATCTCGCATCCGCTTCACCATTATATACCAACGCCATTACACTTACAATCCTTCCAAAACACTCAACGCAAATAGGTGAGCAAATCCCAGATTTACAGATACCAAACGTAAATAGACCAACAACAATTCTAGAAACCACTCTTCAATACATAAAAATTAGCGAGAAATGCATAACAGCCCTACATAACACATTCAGTAATCTCCACAATTAATTAACTCAAGCAATACCTCTCTACTATTTATCTCAAAGCAAGATAACACTTAATTAACTCCCTTATAATATCTCTTATTTCAACACTAATCTTATCTAAAAATTTCTCAATCCTTCATTCACATGCATGTCCTCTCTATCACTAGTACCCACCCCGAATTTCACCCTGAAACCCGAAGTAAATCCTGCGGGGTCCACCTCCAAGGAAAATTTACCGAAAATTCGGCATAATCTACCTTGAAAATGAACGACCCTTACTTGAAAAATTTCAGATAGATACTTCTATTATAAATCATCCATCCTCAACTCCTGGAGTCTTCCTGCTCTCCAAGTTCATAACATCTCTGTCATACCTCGGTTCTTAAATTATTTTACGGTTATTTACTTTTGGTATTCCTTTGGTCTCTTACCGCTTTGAGTAACCATTTACTATTTAAGGATCTTGGAGTTGACTTTTTGTAGAAAAATTATTTTGGGAAAACTTTCTTCATGAAAGTCGTAGAGGACGTTAAACCGAGTTCGTGGATATGTGGCATGTTTTAATTGAAGTTTGTACGAAAAAGTTATAAGGGTTTAAAGTCAGGGGCAGATTAGTAATTTTATAGAAAACTCAAGTTCTATAAATAGCAAATCAGACCACATTTCTGGATAATTCCAGAATTTGCCCAAAAATTCTAGAATTTGGAAGCTCTCCCTTCCAGCAGCAATCCCTTAAAAGGATGCGACCTAACTCGAGCTAGGTAAGGAGAATCGAAGGTTTGAAATTCAAAGGTTTTAAATTTGGGATTTTTAATGTTTGGCTTTGATTACCCTAGTTAGGCTAGAAATTGGACTTCGTGATAGTTATGAAAGTTGTTTGGAATGTTGAGAGGAAGATTGTGTCAAAATTTGGTAGCCATTAGAGGTCGCCGGAGTTCGGCTACCGGCCGCCACCGCCGCTTAGGGGTAGTTTTTCATGTTTTTGAGTTTGTCTTAATGAGAGGAGTTTAATGAAGTAAAGTTTGGAATTTTTGGAGGAGTTTTGGTTAGGTTTGGGATTTTTTCGAGATTGAGAATTTTGGCGGTTGTTACAATAAAAATCCGGCTGTTGGATTTCCTTGGTATTTATTCTAGAATGTTAGAATTGATAAATTAAGGTTGTGGTGGAGTTTGATGTGAATCCGGTAAGCTTAACCCTAGTAAGACTGGTGGGTTAAGCGGAAGAGATTTAGGGGTTTATATTCAAGTATTTATTTTCCGGAATTGAAGTTTGGTCCTAAGCATATTTATTGTGCCAGGATATGAAGGAAACCTGGCTTGAGTGGTGATGCGGATATCGTCGGGCTTATGCCTAAATTTGTGAGTGGACATTTTGGTTTTAAATAAATATGCACGCAAGATTTTATAATTTATTATTTTATTTTCTGAGCGTATATTATAATTTCGACTTATGAAATGATCTTAGAATTTATTTGAGTTTGATGCATTGACTAAGTGTTGGTCATGATTTATGGATTTGAACTCGGATTATTATTTTAATATTTGAGTTTGGATATTCTTTATAAATTCCGGAATTCATTATAATGATTGTTTAAATGGTGGACTTTGAGATTTATAAAAGATTTCCGAAAATGGGATTTTCGGTAATTCTCTTTTTATAACTATCTCGTTTATTTGTGGATTATCAATCTTGGCATTGAGAATATTTTAGCGAGTATTTTCGGAGTGAGGAATTATTTACAATTTATACTTGTTAATTAAACTCGCTTATATTATGGATTTGAGAATATTTTGACGTGTGAGACACGTCATTGAGTTTATTTTAATTTCTTATGATAATTTGCAAGGTTGGGAACCGTACCATTCATATGATCTTGGGGAAGTTTAATAGATTTAAGTGATTTCGTATGTTTTTAGTCACTATAATATAGGGTCGCTTATATTTCATTACTAGCTAGCTTTATTAGCGGTCCTCACCATAGGTGAGTAGAGCGCTTAACATGGGACGCTATTATAGCCTGGGAGGCACCGATCGGATATTATTATTTATTGCTAGCTAGCCTTATTCGACCCGAGCCTTTGAGGCTCCTTTTTCATGGTGATAACTCTTCCCCTTATTTTATTATTCTCAGTTATGTATTTGATTAACCAGCGGGGCTGGTTATCTCTTCTTACAAAATATCTATATTTGATTTACCAGCGGGGCTGGATTGTCCATTCTTATTGGTATTTTGGATTTAAAGTTATTTGGATTATCAAAATTGCGTGCAGCTAAAAGTTTTTTTAAGTTGAAATGTGGGAAAGTATTTAAATTGCGTATTGTTAAATTATTTATTATTTTTGTCTACTCACTCTAACGTTTTTAAATTACTTTCCCTTGGGCCCTTTGGTTTTAAATGCCTAGTTTGCAGGCTAAGTTTAATTAAGGTCGAGCGTACATGGAGTCGAGGCATAATTAGAGGCTGATTCCGCTTAATCATTATTCATTGTTATTCTTTCATTACTAGATATGCTCTGATAACCAGTTAGTGAATAAATGATGTCGTTGTTGTTGGTTGTGGAATTCCAGAAGTTTAGTATTTAGTATTTTGGGAGATGTGATGAACTTAGGGAGCAGAAAGGCTCCAGGTGTTGAGGCTGGTTTGTTTGGTTATAGAAGTGTAAGTTGGATTTTTCAGGTAAGGGTTGTCCATTTTTAAGGTAGATTATGCCGAATTTTCGATAAATTTTCCTTGGAGGTGGACCCCGCATGATTTACCTAGGGTTTTAGGGTGAAATTCGGGGTGGGTCCTGACAATCTCTCAAAATACATCAAGCCTTATTCAACTAATAATAATCACAAATGGTCATCAGAGCATCTATAATGAAAAAAACACAATGAATAAAGAATAAGCGGAAGCAGCCTCTGACTATGTCTCGACTCCATGTACGCTTGACCTCAATAAACTCAGCCTGAAACTGGGCAATTAAAACCAAAGGGCCCAGGGGAAAGTAATTTAAAAACGTTAGAGTAGGTGGACAAAAATAATTTAAATAATTTAATAAATACGTAATTTAAATATTTTTTCACGTTTCAACTTTAAAAACTTAGCTGCACGCAACTTTGAACATCCTTAAAACTTTAAATCCAAAATCACGTAAAAATGGACAAACCAGCCACACTGGTTAATCAAATACTGAAATCTTGTAACCAGAGACAAATCAACCCCGCTGGTTAATCAATTACATAAATGAGAAAAATAAAATAAGAGGAAGAGGTATCACCATGTAAGAGGAGCCTCCACGGCTCGGGTCGGTGCCTCCCAGGCTATAGTAGTGTCGCACGCTAAGTTCTCGACTAACCTATGGTGAGGACTGCTAATAAGGCTAGCTAACAATAAATAATAACTGATCAGTGCCTCTCAGGCTATAGCAGCGTCCCACGCTTAGCGCTCGACTTACCTATGGTGAGGACCGCTAATAAGGCTAGCTAGTAATGAATAAGAGCGACCCTAATATAGTGACTAAAATCATACGAAATCACTTAAATCCATAAACCTTTCCCCCAAGATCATGCGAAGGGTACAATTCCCAACCGTACTTGAAAATTATCATCATAAATTAAAATAAGATTCAATGACATGTCTCACATGTCAAAATATTCTCAAATCCATAATTATAAGCGAGATTTAATTATCAAGTATAAATTGTAAATAATTTCTCAATCCGAAAATACTCGTTAAAAATATTCTCAATGTCAAGATTGATAATCCACAAATAAACGAGAAAGTTATAAATAGAGAATTACTGAAAATCCCATTTTCGGTAATCTTTAATAAATCTCAAAGTCAACAATAAAGCCGATAATAATTAAATTCGGAAATCATAAATGATATCGAAACTCAAATACCAAATTAATGATCCGAGTTCAAATCCATAAATCATGGTCAACAATTAATCCAAGCGTCAAACTCAATAATTTCCAAGATCATTTCATAGGCCAAAGTATGAATATATGCTCGGAAAATAAAATGATAAATTATAAAATCTTGCATGCATATTTATTAAAAGCCAAAGTCTCCACTCACAGATTTAGGCATAAGCCTGACGATATCTGAATCGCCACTCAAGCGAGGTCCCCTCGTATCCTGGCACAATAAATATGTTTAGAACCACTCTTTAATTTAGGAAAATAAATGCTTTAACTTAAGCACCGAAATCCTTCCACTTAACCCACTAATCAAGCTAGGGTTAAGCTGATTAGATTTTTACCAAACTTCATCGATTCTAGCACTTTAGGACCATAACCAAGAAAATCAAATGGTTGGATCTATTCTATCAATCGCCAATTTCTCTAATCTCCGAAAAATTCCAAACCTAACCAAAACTCCTCCAAAAATTTCAAACTTAACATCAATGAACTCCTCACAGCATAACACATTAATTAACATGAAAAACTACCCCCAAGTGGTGGCGGCGCCGTCTGCTCCACCGGAAGCAGCGGCTGGCCAGCCCTTACTCCGGCCACCTCCAATGATCACCAAATTTTAGTACAATCATCCTCTCAACATTCTAAACAACTTTCATAACTAGCACAAAGTCCAATTTCAAGCCTAACTAGGGTACTCGAAGCCAAACATTAAAAATCCTAATTTAAAACCCTAGAATTTCAAATGCCCGATTCTCCTTATCTAGATCAAGATGGATTGAAACCTTTTGAGGGTTTATTGTATAAGAGGAGAGCTTCCAAACGAGACAAACAACTCTGGATATGGTGGCCGGAAGAGGGAGTTCCGGCAACGACTCCGCCACGCACAGTCGCCTCTTCTCGCCGTGATTTCTCCTTCACGGCGGCGTGACACGGGCTGCCACATACCTAGACTTGTAGAGGATGCTCCGAGCTTCAAATCGATACCCAGCTCGCCAGCTAACTCCGTTGGACGGCGGCGGATGGAGGCGATGAAGTCGCCGGCATAGAGAGAGACGCGAGAGAGAGAAGAGAGAGAGGGAGGTAAGTTCTGATTCTCTACCTCACCTCAAATGGTAAGTTTCCATTTTTATACCTCCAACTAAAATACTAACTTTACATTTTACACCATAACTTTCACATACGAACTCCGATTTTAACGTATAGCATGTCCACAGATTCATATTAACGTTCTCTACAACTCCTTAAAGAAATTTTCCTAAAATAATATTCCTACAAAAAGTCAACTCTAGGGTCCTTTAACAGTAAACGGTTACTCAAAACAGTAAAAGGTCAAAGTAACACAAAAGTACATACCCGTAAATTAACTTAAGAACCGGGATGTGACACAACTCGCTACTTAAATATAAGTCAATAACTCATTGAATAAGGAATACAACACTGCAAACACATGTCACTTCCCAACTCATAATCGAACTCAAAATCTCGCAACCACAATAAAGCACAAATGAAATGTGCAAATCACTTACCTTTCCATTACTCGGAAAATAACCAAGATACCCTTTGAGGTCGGCATACAGAGGCATAGTCTTGAAGATGTAGACATTTATGACACAATACTGTCCATAAATAAGACAATAACAACTACCTTACATACCTAATAAACACATAGCATCTGAACTCTGAAGCATATAATGCTAATGGATCCGCTGCGGTGGGACCACCACTCTATAGACACTAAGTATCACCAAGTATATGGTAGTGATAGGAATCGGAAAACCTAAGCTCTGATCCCAACTGTTAGGACCCACCCCGGGTTTCACCCTGAAATTTGAAGTAAACCCTGCGGGGTCCACCTCAAGAGAGATTTTACCAAAAATTTCGGCATAACCCCTTTGAAAATAGACAACTCTACCTGTCAAAACCAAACATACACTTCTATAATCATACTTCAACCTTGTACTCCTGGAGCTTACATGCTCCCCAAGTTCATCACATCTCCCAAAATATCAATTACTAATCTAAAAGAATCCCACAACCAACAACAAAAACATTCAATACATTACTCACTGGATTATCAAAGCATATCTATAATGAAAGAAAAACAATGAATAAAGAATAAGCGGAAGCAGCCTCTGATTATGTCTCGACTCCATGTACGCTCGACCTCAAATAAACTTAGCCTGCAAACTGGGCATTTGAAACCGAAGGGCACAAGGGAAAGTAATTTAAAACGTTAGGGTGAGTGGACAAAAATAAATTAAACAATTTAACAAAACATAATTTAAATACTTTCCCATGTTTAAACTTTAAAAACTTAGCTGCACGCAACTTTGATCATCCATAAAACTTTAAATCCAGAATCACATAGGACTAGACAAACCAGCCCCGCTGGTTAATCAAATACTGAAATCTTGTACGAAGAGACAAACCAGCCCCGCTGGTTAATCAATTACGCAACTGAGAAAATAAAACAAGAGGAAGAGATATCACCATGTAAGAGGAGCCTCCCAGGCTCTAGTAGCGTCCCACACTAAACGCTCGACTCACCTATGGTGAGGATTATTATTAAAGGCTAGCTAGCAATAAATAATAGTATCCAATCGGTGCCTCCCAGGCTATAGTAGCGTCCCACGCTAAGCGCTGAACTCAACTATGGTGAGGACTGCTAATAAAGGCTAGCTAGTAATGAATAATAACGACCCTAATATGGTGACTAAAAACATACGAAATCATGTAAATACATAAAACTTCCCCATGATCATGCGAATGGTACGGTTCCCACGTACTTGAAAATTATCATAAGAAATTAAAATAAAACTCAATGACGTGTCTCACACGTCAAATTATTCTCAAAACCATAATATAAGCGAGAGCTAATTAACAAGTAAAAATCGTAAATAATATCTCAATCCAAAATACTCGCTAAAATATTCTCAAGGTCAAGATCGATATTCCACAAATAAACGCGAAAATTATAAATAGCGAACTACTGAAAATCCCATTTTCGGAAATCTTTTATAAATCTCAAAGTCCACAAATAAAACAATTATAATGAAATCCAGAATTTATAAAGAATATCCAAACTCAAATTCCAAATTAATAATCCGAGCTCAAATCCATAAATCATGACCAACCATTAATCAATCTCAAATAATTTCCAAGATCATCTTATAAGCCGAAATTATAATATAAGCTCGGAAAATAAAATAATAAATTATAAAATCTTGCATGCATATTTATTTAAAACCAAAATGTCCACTCACAAATTTAGGCATAAGCCCACCGTTATCTAAATCGCCACTCAAGCGAGGTCCCCTTGTATATTGGCACATTAAATATGTTTAGAACCACTCTTCAATTTAGGAAAAAAATAAATGTTTTAACTTATGCACTGAAATCCTTCCACTTAACCCACTAATCAAGCTAGGGTTAAGCTAATTAGATTTTCACCAAACTTCAACTACAACCTCACTTAATCGGTTCTAGCACTTTAGGACCATAATCAAGAAAATCTAATGGTCGGATCTATTCTACCAACCACCAAGTTCTCCAATTTTTGAAAAATCTTAAACTTAACCAAAACTCCTCCAAAAATTTCAAATTTAACAACAATGAACTCCTCACAGCATAACACATTAATTAACAAGAAAAACTACCCAAAAGTGGCGGCGGCCGACAGCCCGTACTCCGGCGACCTCCAATGCTCACCAAAATTTGACACAATCTTCTTCTCAACACGCACAACAACTTCCTTAACTAGCACAAAGTCCAATTCCAATTCCAATTCCAATTCCAACTTCCTTCACTAGGGTAATCGAACCAAAACAACAAAAATCCCAATTTATACCCTAGAATTTCAAATGCCCGATTCTCCTTACCTAGCTGAAGATGCACTGAAACCTTTTGAGGTTTTGTTGTGTAGGAGGAGAGCTTCAAAATGAGACTAGTAGCTCCGATTTTGGTGGCCGGAAAAAGGAGTTCCGGCGAGAACACCTCCGCGGCACAGCCGTGACTTCACGGCGATTGTGCTCCCTCACGGCGGTACGACTCCATCGGCCAGCTACCCAGATCGACGGAGGATAAACCAAGCTTCAAATCAGTACCCACCTTGCCGCCTAACTCGCCCGGACGATGGCAAATGGAGGCGGAGAAGTGGCCGGTCGGAGGAGAGGCGCGTGAGAGAGGAGAGAGAGAGAGAGAGAAAGAGAGAGAGAGAGAGAGAGAGAGAGAGAGAGAGAGAGAGTAGG
>NW_004443447.1:421959-436087 GCF_000184155.1 Fragaria vesca subsp. vesca
GAGAGAGAGAGAGAGTGAGTAACTTTCTGTTTTTCTACCTTACCTCTTCCGGTAAGTTTCCCTTTTTATACCCCCAACTGAAAATAGTAACTTTACATTTTACACCATAACTTTTACATACGAACTCCGATTTTAACGTATAGCATGTCCATGGATTCGTATTAACGTCCTCTACGACTTCCTTAAAGAAATTTTGCCAAAATAATTTTCCTACAAAAAGTCAACTCTAGGGTCTTTGAATAGAAAACAGTTACTCAAAATGACAAAAAATCAAAGTAACACAAAAGTAAATACCCGCAAATTAACTTAAAAACCGGGATGTGACAGATATTCCTCAACTACTTCTCCAAATTGTTCCAACTACTCTTTATTAGGATGATTCCAAGGACAAGGACAGGAACAAGAACAAGAACATATCCTTAATTAGAGCTGTAAGGGACAAATCAAATGCTGCCATAACAAACATTAACCAAAACGATCCCAACTGACTCCCGCAATGGATTAAGTAGTTGGTAAATTGACAGCCAATCAAGACTTCTCTAAATTGATAGCTTTTTATGCAACCAAACGTCCCACACTCAAGTACTAGCCACAAATGACAGGATCCACCCCGAATTTCACCCTGAAACCCGAAGTAAATCCTGCGGGGACCACCTCCAAGGAAAGTTTACCGAAAAATTCGACATAACCTCCCTTGAAAATGGACAACCCTTCCTAATAAAACCTGCAAACACTTCTGAAAATTTAAATCCAACCATAAACTCTTGGAGCCTTCGTGCTCCCCCAAATCACAACACCACCCAAAATAAATACTAACTTTAAACAAATCTCATAACCAACCATTTATAGGTTCAAAGCAACTCTAATAGAAAGAAAAGAAACATAATAAATTAACAAGCGAAAGCTATATGATGACTATGCCTCATCTCCATGTACGCCCGACCTCAACTATGCAATCCTGTAAACTGGGCATTTTAAAACGAAGAGCCCAGGGGAAAACATTTAATAACGTTAGAGTGAGTGGACAAAAATAATTTAATAAAATAAAATATTTATGTTTCCCCAAATCAATTTCCAAGGAAAAATCGAATGCATGCCGCAAGCGATAAAAACTTTTATCTCATAAAATATCGAGCCTCTCAGGCTCTAACATATATGTATGTATTTACACACGTCCATACTCCCTATATAAATTCATGGGTCTATATAGGGCTACTACGCTCGCGTCCAACGCTCACGTCACGCCTTAATGCGGTGCTACACTACGCCATTAAGGTGGACAGACGGGTGTATAAATATGTGTCCATACCCCCTATATGAATTAGACACTCATATAGGGTTACTACGCTCGCGTCCAACGCTCACGTCACACCATAATGCGGCTATATGCTACGTCATTAAGGTGGACAGACACATAGGGCTAGCTAGCATTTATATACATACTCTCTCATAAATACATATTTATATCCATCGAAAATCCCATTTTCGGTAACTCTCCAAGAGAAATAAAATCGTCAAAATAAAATGACGTCAAAATGCTCCACAACATTAATTGTTCATCTATGAACTATAGCATGCATTTTATTTAAAACAAAAGTCCACTCACAGTATGAGGCCTAAGCCTTCCAATGCTCGGAATACTCCTCGAGCGCTGCCTCCAACTAATCACACTCTCTAGCCAATCCCACGTCTGACGATAAACAGAAGAATAAATTGGTCAGACCGGACTCCAATAATCATTAACGATTCGACTTCTTCCTAGTTTGACTAGGTTTACTGAGTTGACCAGGATTGACCAAGTTTGACCAATTGATTTATGATTAGCCAACTAACGAAGCCTCGACAATTTCCACTTTAACCTTCGACTTAACAAATCGAGTTACCTTGATTACTCTACCATCCAATTTAATTCCAACAACCATCTTAATAATTCAATTACAATTGATTCTTCATCCAAACAATCCTCAATCACTCTCTCTCTATACAACTTCACACCATAAATCACTAAGGGCACCCAAAATGGGTTTCCATAAATAGAAAGTTTTCAAAAAGGGAAAGTTTCCCCAAAATAGGAACTTTCCTCACTTAGAAAGATTTCCGATTATAAACTGACAAACTTTCCTATTTATGAAACAACGCAAAATAAAAAGGAAAACTTCGATAACTACCTCAACTGCTCTTGTAGGACTAACTGCCTTCGCCGGATTCCGACGACTTGTAGGAATATTCTGCCGGATTCCGGCCACTTGCCGGAATTTCGCCATGACCTCCCTATATCCTTCAATATACCGAGTTCTCGACATACAAACACAAAATAACCAAAAGCAGTCATTAACCATCTCCAAACCACAAAGGAACAACATAGCAGCACCCAAAAATCGATACTTACCTCCACTATGCCCAAATGAAAATCCAGTGGCTCCTCCCTGCTAAAACTCATCATACAGGTCCTCCAGCTACTTCCAAATCAAGAACTAGTATCCCAGAAGCCATGACATGGAGCTCACTGGCCTAGGAACCACTGCCTCAATCGCCACCTCCACCAAAGCATTTCCACACAGCTTCAGGTCCCCCTCCAGCCTTTGCTCCGCCTCTCTTCGGGTTAGGGTAACATTAGGAGAGGGAAGGAGACCGCTGAGCCTCTCGGGAACGTAGTCGTCAGAGCTCGAGCTCGAACACAGAAAAGAGAAGAAAAAGGATTTTCAAATTAGGGTTCGATTCGAATATCCCAGAACATAGAAAGGATAAGGGAAGAGAGGAGAACAAGATTATACCCTTCATAGCGGTTGTCCCTGCCGGAGCTCACCGAAAATTGTAGAACACAGTCGAGCTTTCCTTCAGTCGATCACCACCGAATCGAGATGAAAGTGTGATCCATGGACCGGGTTTTGAAGAGGAGAAGGAGAGGAAAAGATCGGTGGTAATTTCTTGATCAGAGGTGGCCGGAATTGGCGACGCCGTGCCGGAGAGAATGGAGGCAGGCGGAGAAGAAAATAGAGAGAGCTAGCTCGGGTCAACGCCCGAGTGTGGGTTTGACAAGGTCAACCCATCTGTTTTCCCTTTATACCCGAACCAACGGTCCAGATCGAAACCCTAACTGATCAGATGGCTAAGATTAAAAGTTATAATCTGATTTCAGAAAAAATTAACTATAACACCAAGCCTTCGATAAATCGTAGAAAATAACTCGAAACTCCAAAAATAATTGGAGGACACCGATGAACTCGTATCGACGCGCACTAAGACCTCGGGTCCATAAAAGAAGAACTTGACATTTTGAGAAAAACTCGACAATAAAGTCGAGTGTTAAATTACCAAATTACCGAGCACGGTTAAATTCTTCAGTAACTCGTGCAATACCTAGTAAATAGGTAAAATTGGGTCCCGGATATTACAACAAATCACCTGTGACCAATTAGCTCAAGATTAGGGTCCTCAACACCTCGTAAAAGTACCTCTTTGAATTACTATAGGTACCTCACCACATCACTTCAACCAACCTTTACATCAATAGAATACACCACTACTTCGAACTTTCTTTCCAACTCTTCTCTCCCAGAAGTCACATAACTCGATACCAAGATTTTCCATCGGACTACTACAACCTCATACTTGCCTACCATAAATAGGAAACTCCAAGACATGAATCGAATAAAACGTTTCACCTACTACAGATTTGTACAAGATGCTCACCCTAGCATCTTAATCATAGCCCAATTAAGACAAATGAAAGGGATGCTGTCAAGCTTATGAGTTCCCAACTTGAGTTCCCAACTCGCAACTTAACTCTAACAATTTATGATATCAAAACGATAACCCTTGAAAAAGATGTAATCTATACACCTTTTCATTACTCAAAACAGAATAATTATTTAAGAGGTCGGCGTACGGAGGCATAGTCTTAAAGATATAGACATTTATGGCACAATACTGTCCATAAATAAGACAAGAACAACTACCTCACATACCAAATAAACACATAGCATCTGATGCATATAATGCTAATGGATCCGCCGCGGTCGGACCATCACTCTATAGACACTATGTCTCACCAAATATATGAGGTAGTGGTAAGAATCGGAAAACCTAAGCTATGATACCAACTGTCAAGACTCACCCCGAATTTCACCTTGAAACCTGAAGTAAATCCTGCGGGGACCACCTGTAAGGAAAATTTATCGAAAATTCGGTATAACCTCTCTTAAAAAATGGACAACCCTTCCTTAAAACACTTGCAAACAGTACTAAAATTCCAAATCCAACCTTAAACACCTGGAGCCTTCGTGCTCCCCAAATTCACAACACCACCCAATTTATTTATCAATCCAAACTAAATCTCATGACCAAAAATTCGTAGGTTCAGAGCAACTGTAATAGGGAAGAAAGAAAACAAAATATACAAATAAGCAGAAGCATATTATGGACTATACCTCAACTCCATGTACGCCCGACCTCAACTACGCAATCTTGCAAACTGGGCATTTAAAATCGAAGGGCCCAGGGGAAAACATTTGAAAACGTTAGAGTGAGTGGACAAAAATAAAGTTTAAAAGAAACAAGTCTTTATGCTTTCCCATTTCACCAATAATACTTCAAAAGAGTAAAAATGACGAACCAATCCCATTGGTTCGAATAGAACTTCAAAAGAGTAAAAGGGGGTTTCACCATAAATATGAGCCTCCCAGGCTAGGGTCGGAGCCACACAAGCTCTATTAATAGCGTCCCACGCTAAAGGCTATAGCAATAATAATATACAACAACCCTTATATGATGAAATAAGAAGAACATATAGAGCTCACGAGATAAATATCCCGGCCCACTAGATAGAGCTCACGAGAAAGGTATCCCGACCCACTATATAGAGCTCACGAGATAAGTATCCCGGCCCATTCAACCAAGTAATGTAACAATACTCATTGACGTGTCTCACAGGTCAAATATACTCGGATTTATGATTGAGAAGTACCGAAAATCCCATTTTCGATGATCTTTTCCAAATCTCAATGTTGACAAATAAAAACGATAATTATAGAGGAGATATTTATAATTTAATTATCGCATGCAATTTATTCAAAATGAAAGTCCACTCAGAGATTTAGGCCTAAGCCTGACGTCGATCCGAGGTCGCTTCAGCTCGAACCTCCTCACCTCTTGATCAAAGGATACTATTAAATTCTAATCCCAATTTAAATCATAAAATTAACAAGTATGAATGTGAGCCTAAATCGCTCTCCTTAGCCCAATTCCTCGAACTCCAAAAACAGTTCAAGCTGGACCCGTACAAAATCCTTGACATAATAATTTGATGGATTTAAGCTAATTCCAAAGCTACCCTAAACACCAGTTTCTCATCTAACAACTAACAAATTAACCAATCCCCGATTAATTCCAAACCTTATCAAATACTCCTCCAATACTCACAAACTTAACATTGTTAAACTCCTCCTTTCAAATACAACCTATAAACCCAGAAAAACCCTTCAACCTGGCGGCTCTGTCGACAGCGGTGGCGGGCGGCCCTACTCCGACCACCTCCAATGCTCACCAAAATTTGACACAACATTCCTCTCAACACGCACAACAACTTCCCTAACTAGCACAAACACTAATTCCAAGCCTAGATAGGGTAATCGAACCAAAACATAAATTTGAGCCCAAGAACTTCAATTAATCATTTCTCCTTACCAAGCACGAATCGAGCCAATTCCTTTTGAGGGATTACTACCCTAGATGATAGCTACAAAATGAGCCAAGAATCGCTGGCTATGGCGGCCGGAGGAGGAAGCTCCGACGAGAGGACAGTCGGCTTCTCAGAGGAGATTTCACCCGATCGGCGGTGCTAGGAAGGCTTCCACCGGTCCAGGAAGGAAGATGAGGCGGCGGCGGTTCGAACGGGACCGGTGCGGCAGCCTAGCTTGGCCGGACGGTGTCAGACGGAGGCGGAAAACTTCTAGCAAGGAGAGAGAGAGACTCGAGGAAGGAAGAAGAAGAAGAAGAGAGAGAGAAAAAGAGAGTTTGGGCCTTCTCTCTCAATTTTCCCAACCCAACTCCAAAAATACCCAACACCAACAACAAATCACCTTTTACCTTTTTACTCTCTAAAATTTACCTTTTACCGTCTTCAACAATTTCTCCAACGTAAAAATTTTCCTGATTTAATCAACTTACAACAATATCTCTAGGGACCTTTGAAACTATAAAATCCATTAACGAAGACGGTAAAACTCTTATTAACACCATGCAAGTGATTAGGGTAAAAATTAAGAGTCAGGATGTGACATCGAATCTAGAAAACAAAGACACAGAAAAGAAGAGGGAAGAGAGGCGAACAAGAGAATACTTGACACGATCAGAGGCGACGCCGAAGTTCATCGGAATTCAGCAAAACAGACGTATCCTTGACTTCGATCTCCATGAATTCGGGGTTGTTTGTGGAAAATGATTACTGGGTTTTGAAGAGAAGAGGAAGAGGAACAAAACCCTACCTGTCAGCCGCCTTGTCGCCTGAGCTTGCTGAAATCCGACGAACACAGCCGAGCTTCCCTTCGATCGATCACCACTGAATCGAGTTGCAAGTGATGATCTATGAACTGGGTTTTGTAGAGAAGAAGTGCCACATCCTGACCCTTAATTTTTACCCTAATTATTTACGTTGTATTACCCTGAGTTTTAATCGCTTTTGTTAGGTGTCCCATAGTTCAAAGAACCAAAGACAACTTTTATATGATGACTATTACTGGGTTTGTTCCTTAAAAGAAAGTCATAAGGACGATAAAAATGAAGTAGCTGACATGAGTTACTTGTGTTTGGAAAGTAGGTAAAAAGATGGAAATTAAAAGGGGGTAATTTTATTTTGTGGTTAGGTTTACAATGAGAAACTTCCATTTTAAGAAGTTTCTGGATCGGGAAACAAGTTCAAAAGCCCAAAATTCTCTCTTTTCTCTCCTCTTCCCTTCGATTTTCTGTCTCTCTCTTTACCAACAAGTCTGCAACCATCGACCGCCGCCGTCTGGCCAGCTCAGGCCGCCGCCCTAGTCCCGTTCGACTGGCCATCACCTCTGCTATCTTTCTGGGTTGGAGATCGAGTCCATAGCGCTATTACTGGGAAGGAATTCCTCTCGGAAGCTCGCCTGCAACGTGTGGGTTCGGTTGCCGGAACTCGCTCCTCCGGCCATCATAGCTGAAGATCTTTGGCTCATCTTGAAGGCCTTTCTTGGTGTAACAATACTCTAGAAGGAATCAATCCAATTCAATCTAGGTAAGGAGATTCGAAGGTTTAAAGTTCTAGGGTCCAATTTGGGATTTTTACTGTTTTGGTTCGATTACCCTATCTAGGCTTGAAATTGGTGTTTGTGGTAGTTATAAAAGTTGTTTAGATTGTTGAGTGGAAGATTGTGTCAAATTTTGGTGAGTATTGGAGGTGGTCGGAGTTAGACTGCCGCCGCCGCTGCCCGCGGAGCAGACGGCTGCGCCGCCATGTTGAAGGGTTTTTCTGAGTTTTAAAGTTGGTTTTGAAGGGAGAAGTTTATTAATGTTAAGGTTGTGAGTTTGGAGGAGTTTTTGATTAAGTTTGGAATTAATCAAAGATAGGTTAACTTGTTGGTTGTAGGTGAGTATCCGGTTGTTGGAGGAGCTTTGGAATTAGCTTAAATCCATCAAAATATATTGTCAAGGATTAAGTACGGGTTCGGCCCAAACCGTTTAAGAATTTAAGGAAGTGGGCTAGGGAGAGCGATTTAGGCTCACATTCATATTTGTTAATTTTATGATTTTAAATTGGGATTCGAACTTATTAGTATCCTTTGAACAAGACGTGAGGAGGCTTGAGTTGATGAGACCTCGGAATGACGTCAAGCTTGGGCCTAAATCAGTGAGTAGACGTTTGTTTTAAATTAAATGCATGCAATGGTTTTATATTTAGTGATTGATTTTATTTTACTATCTCTTAATTTGTGGAATTGAGATCTTTTCGTGTTTATTTTAGCGAAGTTATTTTGGAAGTAAATAATCTTATTTTATTTGTTAACTCCGCTATTTGGAAAATTACCGAAAATTGGATTTTCGGTGGAGTCGTATGCATATTGCTTTCTTTTATATTTGGCAATTTTCTTTAATTTGGAGAGTTAGATATATATATATATATATATATGGATATTTATGAGGATAGCATGTATATAAATGCTAACTAGCCATACGTGCTTTTCCGTCATAATGGTGTAGCGATTAGCCACCATTATGGTGTGACGTGAGCGAGGGACGCAAGCGTCATAGCCCTATATGAAAATAAGAATTCATATAGGGGATATGCACGTATATACACCCGTCTTTTCCACCATAATGATGTAGCGTTTGAAATTCTATTATGGTGTGACGTGAGCGTGGGACGCAAGTGTTGTAGCCTTGTACGAATTTCTTATTTTTTTTTTTTATTTTCATAAGAATTCATACAACGAGTATGACGTGTATAAATACATACTTATATACTAGAGCCTGGGAGGCTCAATATCATAAAGTATTGGAGACTAGCGGGGCTAGTCATGTATTGCAGTATTTGCCAATTTCTGAGTTAAGAGATTAATTTGGGAAAGCATATAAAAACTTTTATAAATATTTGTTTCTTTGAAACTTTATTTTTGTCCACTCACTCTAACGTTTTTAAATGCTTCTCCCTTGGGCCCTTCGGTTTTAATTGCCCAGTTTGCAAGTTAGCTTAGTTGAGGTCGGGCGTACATGGAGTCGAGGTATAGTCCATCATAGAGCTTCCGCTTATATATATATATATATATTTATTTTCCCTTCACTGTTATAATTGCTCTGAACCTATGAATTGTTGGTTATAAGATTTTTATTAGATCAGTAATTATAAATTAGGAGGTGTTGCGAATTGTGGGGAGCACGAAGGCTCCAGGAGTATAAGGTTGGATTTGGATTTTTAGAAGTTTTTGCAGGCGTTTTATAAAGAAGGGTTGTCTATTTTCAAAGGAGGTTATGCCGAATTTTCAGTAAATTTTCCTTGGAGGTGGTCCTCACAGGATTTACTTTGGGTTTCAAGGTGAAATTCAGTATGGGTCCTGATTCCTTATAAAACGCCTACAAACACTTCTAAAAATCCAAATCCAAATCCAACCTTATTATTTAAGAGTCGGGATGTGACACCTGACAAGAAGGAGAGGAAGATATTGGTGGTGGTCTCGTCGCCAGGGGTGGCCGGACGGCGCCGCTACGGCGCGAAGACGAAGAAGAAAAAGAGAGTGAGAGGAGAGAAAAATTAGAGAGAAGTTTTAGGGTTTTGGATTTAAAAACTAATCCTTAAGAAAAGTCCAAAACGCCCTTTAGATATCGATACAACAATAAACTTCTGTAGATCACAGTTTACTCGTACGAATTCTGATTTAAGCTTACCACGTGTCCACGAGTTCAGTATAACAAGCTATACAACGTTCCTGAGAGCAAATTTCTCAAAAAGTATACGGGTAAAAAGTCAATCTTTTGGTCTCCTAAAAAGTCTACACGAAGAGAAAAGGTGAATTAGGCCATCAATTACCGTACTAGTGACCAGTAAATTAGTAAAGTGGGGTACAAGTGTTACATTTCGTCATTTTTTTGCTTTTAATTTAGCCATGTTTGCCAAACAAGGTTGGCGGTTGCTGTAGTACCCCTCCTCGTTGCCCAGTCAGTTGATGAAAGCTATATATTGCCCACATTGCAATTTTTGGGAGGCTGAGCTGGGAAAGGCCCCCTCGTATGCATGGAGGAGTATTTTGGAGGGGAGGGATATATTGCGGAATGGAATTCAAAGGTTGATCGGTGATGGAATGTCAACGGATGAGTGGGCTGATCCGTGGTTGATGGGTGAGAACTTGTCGCCCATTTTTTTATGATACTGTTAGTCGTGTTTTTGATCTCTTTGTGAGCCCAGGAGTGTGGGATGTGGCTTTGCTATTTAATTTATTTTCAGCTCATATTGTTCACAAGATTCAAGCATTACCGGTCAGTAACAGAAGTCATTTTGATAAATGGATTTGGGCTCCGGATCGAAAAGGTATGTTTACAATAAAGTCAGCTTACCATATTGGAAGGCAAGGGTTGTGGAAGATCATGTCATGGCTCCTAATCCATCTGCGCAATTATGGAATAAGATTTGGGACGCTCCAGTTCTGGGTAAGGTAAAGATATGTGTGTGGAAAGTAGCTTCTAATATTCTCCCATCATGAAGTCGACTTAGTCAAAGAGATATTGACACCCAATGCCCATTTTGTGAGGAAGAGGTAGAATCTCCCATCCATGCACTGAGAGACTGTCTTCATGCCGAAGCTTTTCTTCAGCTGGCTAATGTCCCCATACAGCTAGCTGGCATAAATGCCTTTGACTAGTTAGTATCCTCACCGAAAAACTCTCCTACTACTTTTGCTACTCTCATGATGATTATTTGGTCGGTTTGGAGGAATCGAAATGATCAAGTTTGGAATAATAATGCAAAGCAGGCTACTGAGGTGGTACCTATAACTTTGGGTTGGTAGGCAGAGTTTAAATCTACAAATGTGAGTAGCAGAAACTGTCACATCCCGACCCTTAAATTTTTACCTTATTTACTAGCTCGGTTATAATAAGAATTTTACCGTCTCCGTCATTGAGGTTATGGTTTAATTGGTCCCTAGAGGGGTTTTGAGGGACGATTATTTCGGAGAGTTATTCGTAGGAGAAATTTATGACAACGGTAAAAATGGTAAATTTTAGCTAGTAAAAGGTAATTTTATTAGGGTATTTTGTTTTGGGGTGTTAAATTGGTGGAGTTGGGCAATAATTATGGTGTTGGACTGGGTGTGAAGGCCCAAATCTTTTCTCTCCTTCTCTCTCTTTTCTTCTCCTGTTCCTCTCGAGCCCTCTCCCGAGTTCTCTCTCCCCGGCGAACTTCCGGGCGTCCGCCTGCCGCCGTCCGGCCAACGTTCGCCGCCGCTCCGGTCCCAAACGGTTGGCCTCCGACCCAGCTACCTCCCTGGACCGGTGACAGCCTCCCTAGCGCCGCCGTGAGAGAGAAACGACACCTTGAACCTCCGGCTGTCCAAAGCTCTCCTTCGCCGGAACTTCCTCCTCCGGCCACCAATCCGGGCAAGCCTTATATGGTTTTGAAAGTCTCCAACCCAGTTGCCTGGCCCTAGAAGGACTCGGTCCAGTTTGCTCCAGGTAAGGAGAACCGGTGAGTGGAAGCTCTAGGGCTTTTTGTGTTGTTTTGCTCGATTGCCCTAGTTAGGCTTGGAATTGATGTTTGTGCTAGTTAGGAAAGTTGTAGAGGGGGTTGAGAGAAAGATGCTGTTAAATTTTGGTGAGCATTGGAGGTCGCCGGAATCGGCCTCCGGCCGCTGCCGCTGTTTGGGAGTTTTGTATAGTTTTAAGTGTGGAATATTAAGGGGAGTTTATTGATGTGAATTATGGAATTTTCAGATGAGTTTTGGATAGGTTTGTGAATTTCCGAAGTGTGGTATTTTTGGCGGTTGAATAATGTAGAATCCGACCGTAGGATTTAAGTCATTTTCTGGGGGAAGTTGTAATTAGGGCTGCCGGTATGTTTGGTGAAGTTTGAGCCATTTTGAGTTAAGAAAATGGCGAAGTTGGGCAATGATGAGTGTGTGGGAGGCTCACGTTTAATTTTGCCCATTTTGTTTAAATATTGGATTTTTAGTTGGGAAATTAATTGTATATTTGGTTCAGGACGAGAGGAGGCCCGAGCAGAAGAAGCCTCGGAGCGTCATCAGCCTTAGGCCTAATTTGTGAGTGGACCTTTGTTTTAATTGAAAAGCATGTGATGAATTATTTTGTTGATCATTTATTTCTTCTGATGAGACTTATTGATTTCTCGGCTATTTGACAATTTTTCCTCCTTTGGAGAGATCCCGAAAATGAGATTTTCGGTGGATATGTTTATTGGATGTTATGAGTATAGTATGGGTTTAAAATGCCCAGTCTGCAGAGTACGGGTTGGATCTAGTAGGAGGCGAGGCATAGTCACTCGCATTTCCACCACTTTTCATCCATAGGTTACCTGTTTAACCTACCTGTGTTTTCTCACTTCTGCTAGTGTCTAGTAGCTCTAAATACTTGGGTTTAATGTTTATTATTTCGGTTGTGGGCGAAGGTTTGTTGACATTTTTAGAATATTATTTTCAGAGGTTGTATGTTATTTTATTTGGATAATATTGTGATGAGCTGGAAGTTGATTTTATTTTTATTCTTAGTGGTGGTTGTATTTGGGGAGCACGTAGGCTCTAGGAGTTAAGGTTGGATTGAAAATGTTAGGAGTGTTTGCAAGTTTTCTTTAGGAAGGGTTGTCCATTTCGGTAATATCTTCCTTAGAGGTGGTCCCCGCAGGATTTACTCTGGGTTTTAGGGTAAAATTCGGGGTGGGTCTTGTCAGAAACAGTAATGTATCACCCCGGGACAAATGGATCACCCCTTCTCCGGGGTACATCAAATTGAATGTGGATGCAGCCTATAATAATGCATCTGGTATGGCTGGTTTGGGAGGGGTTTTTCGAGATCATACTGGTAGTTGTTTGGGAGTCATTATGCAAGGGGCAATATCAGCACACTCTGCACGTCATGGTGAAATAATGGCATTGTTAGCAGGAGTGTAGGTAGCTATCCAGCATAATCTCCATCCTCTTACCATTGAGTTAGATAGCCTGGTTTTGGTTTCGGCCCTTACCAATGGTTCCCTAAATGACTCTGAACTTGGTTTTCTGATTGAAGGCTTGCGGGAAAGCCTGTCTTCTATTACAGCTTGTGAGAAGATCAGCAAATAGAGTTGCTCATGTTCTAGCTAAGGAAGCTATTAGTGGTCCTATTAATTTAGTTTTACTACTGATCCTTCTTATGCTGTGAGAAGGGTGCTTTCTTCTGATTGTAATGATCTTTGATCAATGAATTCGCTTAATTCTCTCAAAAAATAAAAATAAATAAATAACAATTCATAACGCAATGAAATATACATATATATAATATTATATATATGTATATGTAGAAAGTGATTTTCCTTAATCAACAATGTTACAATCTGTACATACATATATAGGAGCTATCCTTGTCTCTCTAGGTTATGGAATACAGTAAATACAATTGATTATAAATATCAATAGCAATGAACACAGATGATTCTATTAAGGGATTAGGATGGAGAGAGTTTAGGAGAATCATGTCGGAGAAGATGAGTGTTAGGCTTGATTGTAGGGAACAGAGCCCCCCCCCCCCACCCCCCAAACTTGGGGGCCCTTGACAAACAAGTTTGCTTGATAGATGTAGATGGCGATTCTTATGTAGTGGCTTGGTGAGAAGATCAACGGGTTGATCAACAGAACGAAAGCATACCCGATGACTTCCAAGAGCTACCTTCTCCCTTACAAAATGATAATCAAGTTCAATGTGCTTCATGTGTGCATGAAACACAGGGTTAGAGGCCATGTAGGTGGTGCTTAGATTGTCACAGTACGGAAGGACTAGAAACTGAATTTTAGCTCCAAATTCATATAAAAGATAGCCTAACCATTTGGTTTCTGCACTGGCATGTGCAAGAGAGCGGATTTTGAATCCTACAAAGGACCTCCTTAAACTCTTAAAGTAAGGATGTTTTTAGTTCTAGCATGTATTTTGACAATCAAAGCCACCCATTCCCTAGTTACTTACCCACATATGAATCATACAAAAAATTAGCCAAAATGAAAAACGTTTCACCATTTGATTAACACAATGTTTGTTTTAATTTTATCTAACGACCTACAATTGTTTACATCAATTTGAATGACCAAATGATTATGGAATTAGTTGAAATTTTGTAGACATGTTTCTTGCATATGAATATAGAGGATCAACGGTTAAGATCGTTAAATGAAGTCATCTACTAATGTAAAATAGTAGGAATCCTCAAATTCTTAAAATAAGGAGGTCCTCTTTAGATCCTCCATGTATATACAGTCTTTCTCAGGTAAGGATGTTATTTATTTTTACAGTGCAGATTTCCACTTTAGACTCACTTTTCGATCGAATTTTCACATCTTCACCGCTAGTTTTTAGATACTAATGTATAGATCATCTCTACAAAATTTCAGCCAATTTGGTTATCATCAAGGCACTCAAA